>NC_051154.1:345227213-345350170 GCF_013339745.2 Dermacentor silvarum | reverse complement strand
ACTGCTGCGAAAGGCGGTGCAACGGAACTGATGAGGCAAGCAGACTATGCAGGTGGCGGGGCCGGTACGCTGCTGCCATTTCAGATCCGAAGCCATGGCTTCTCCACAGTTCTGGCTTACTAAAGGTGTGTAAGTGCGTGCCTGATTACACACGTCACGCGGTCACAGAGACTCGCTCGTGCCACTTTCGCACGTCGTCGTCGTCTTGTTCCACAGCTGGCGAAAAAACATTGCTGCTGGCTCTATCTTGAAAGTGACCGTCTTACCAAAGTACGGACGGATGGACGGACGCACGCACGCACCGACAGTTTTCTCGTTGGGTAACCTAGAAATGCTTACGCATTTAAAATGAGCCATCGCTTAGCCTCTCTCACACTGAGGACGAAGCTTTAGGATGTTTGTCTGTATTATTGAGGCCAGCTGCTTGTCTTACGCTTCGAGGCCTAGCGAGATAGCTCCGAGCCACAAACGTGGTTTGCTTCCACCTCGCAGATGGAACCCCAACATTAGTGCTGGTAATGCAATGCGGAATGCTTAAAGGGTAATTCTTCATGGCATCAATAATTTAATAGCACGGTAAGCGATGAAAGTGTGCTAAAACGTTGGATGCTCTGGCATGTCTACCGTGGTGAGCGGAGAGGTGCGCATTCGCAGTGAATATAACGTATCGTGTATCCGGTATAGGGCTGTGGCGGGGTTATGCATTACGGCTAAAAAAATGGCGGCGGCGTCATCTCTGAGCGCTATAGCTAAGACTCCGCTTTTTCCGAAACAGCAGGGTTCCCTAGCACTGAATGTGCGGTAAGAAGAAATCGCGAAAGAGCGTTAGTAGATAGGAATGGCGTTATCATGGAACCGCGTTTCCCTCATACGCCAACGAACGTACAGACAGGGCAGGGTGGCGAGCAAACGCTGGACGCCGAGTAGTCGACGCGGCGCAGATGGCATTAGCCGGGTGTTCGACCCCTTCTGTTGGCTAAGGTAATCTGTAATGGGGAACTACTGAGAAAGAGCGTATAAAGATTAAGGCGATGCCCCACTGTCGAAGGCACGTAAACGCTACTTATGGTTACAGCGCCAATACATTTGTTGCACAACACACCCGCCGAATCGGGTAGCGCGAACCGACATGGAGGTCGAGCAGACGACGCGGCGAGGATGAACACATCTTAAGGGGCTCGCCCTTCCAGTTGGGTATAGAGTTTGTGAATATATTACCTAAATGGAAATCTGGTGCTGCTGCGCTGTGGTATCTTGTGGCTTCGGATTGGCGTCGTTCTCGGAGAGCCAGGACACCCTTGAAGACCCGCCCGTCTAGCACCGTTCCGTCTGCCATGATTAATTTCCTGCTAAAAGCACAAAAAGCTGTTTTAGCTTTATTATTACGCAAAAATATGTGTTCTTTAAGAATGAGAACTTTTTATTCCATGTACAATTACATGAAACATAAAAGTGTCAGCGGGCTGCTAAAGTTTGAGGACAGACAAGATTCGCGCTTGCTTGGAGACAGTTTGTCATTGGTTGTTGCTTTGCTTCGCTTGATTATGCATTGTAGCCGACTAAACTTCATTGGAAGATGTAATATGGGTGAACAGACAGTTTTAGTATTGCAGAAATGGCACCACGCTAAACGCAAAAAAATAGCGGGGTCAGACTGTGCATGCTCAGAACGCCATTTCAGTTTTGTGCGTAGTGTGCGTCCGCTATTTTTGGAATATAGCGGAGACGCTAAACGTTAGCTAAGTTTTTAGCGTTGCAAACATGGTAGCACCCTCGGTAGGGTGGCTAGAAGGGGAGGTGTGAATACCGGCGGCGCTTTCCTGCAGGCGCGCGTGACCCCCTTGCGCACCGATGCCACCAGGGGAAATATGGCGCTACCGCTCGCGGCGCGGGAAGCATAGCCGCGCCGGCCTGCCGGCCTCGCCTCGCCTCCGTGCCTTCGCCGTCAGTTTTGGTCTCGTCGCCTGTTTTGTGGTGTTTCTCGCGATACATAGCGTGTTGCACAGCGTCGTCGTGGCATTGCCAATTGCCATCCTAGTATTATTCACGAGGCCTTTCACGCTAGCTCAATCTGATCACCACCGCCTTTTCTTCTTCTTTTTTTTCTGTTTCCTTAGGTCTATCGTTCGTGACTTTATTAATGGAACTGCAGTCTTGATACCCATGTCACATTCCTGCCCTCTCAGAAGATGCCGTGCCCACAGTACTTCCGAACTTGCCAAACTACATTAGGACTCTGACGAAAGAAAGAAAAAGAAGAGATGTCTCACACGCTCCACGGGTCCCAGGTTCCGCACGCAAACCACTCCGGTATAGGCAGTTCCGCCTACTATGACCCTGTATGCCTGGACTACATATTCGACTCTCTGAGTACGAATAAAGTATTATTATTATTATTATTATCTTACAAGAGAAGCGGCGCTTGTCTATTGACAAGACGGGGGAATACATGCCCACCGGCAGACGTGGAGGCTGTAAATATACAGCGGGATGGAATGCCCAGCGCAGAAGAATTGTTCATTATCGAGCTTAAGCGACCTTTGGAACTGTGGTCACTGCAAAAGTTTAAACAAAACATTGCTCGTTACTGGACTGCAGAGTTTGCATTGAACGAAATGCTGCGCCTGTTGTGTTAACCAAAATGGTAGTGTTCTTCATTGGAGAAGGACTTGCCAGGGCCGGTATTTTGTAGCGATGACTTTAAAGTAATAATGCCTTTTCGCGCTTATCGCGCTTTGTCAGTGGTCAGAGCGACGGTCCGCTCGCGTTATCAACGGGATCAGCCGGCCGTGAGCGGTGGATGATAAGACTATTCCAAAATAAGTCATAAGACATCGCTACAAAATCGCGGCCCAGCTGTAGCATCTACTTGGCTGGGCAGCTTCACAACGAAACCTTTGTGGAATCTAAAGAACAAACAGAAGGGACCTTGGGGGCCTTTTATATCTACCAGTCTATCAGAACCATTCTACAAGCTGGTCAATTAATGCCCTTATTGAAAACAAACTCACTCGTTTAATTGCATGCCAAAGCTTGGCAAAGTTTATGCAGTTGATCAATTGGTGATGTGCCAAAAATTGGTTGCCTAGAGCATTCTGCTGCCCTGACAGCATCAGTTGTACGTTTTTCATTGCGTAACAAGGATTCATTTTTTGCTTAAAGGTGTCATTCAGCAGGGCACTGAGAATAAACTAAAAGCACCGAAATATTGCGTGTTGTAGATCAAATTTTACCATAGTTGTTTTCCTCACTTAAATAAACTATTTTATGACCAGATCTGTTGCTGTCTGAAATCATAGTAAATTGCTTATTTGAGCGTCGAAAGGACATGCTACACGTCTTCAAGCGCTGGCACAAAGTGGTTTGTACGTCGAGAAGTAATCGGGGTAATGACTGCAGTTTACAGGTCGTACGTACAGCACGCATAGGGTGATTACTGCTGACCTCGACGACGACGGTCGCATTTTGAGGGAGTCGAAATGCAAGGCACCTGTGTGCCGTAAGGTGTGAGTGCGCGTTAAAGAACCCGAAGTGGTCGAAATTATTCCAGAGCCCCCAGCCCCTATGATCCTGATCCGGAGGACAAAAAAAAAAAAGAAAGAGAAAAAGAAAAACGCGTTTGAATCTATCGACGCAATGCGAACTGGGCCCGTAAAATCTCACAGGAGTAGTGATGTGGGCTGATAAAACGTTGATTTCATGGATAAAGACGTATATTCCATGACGCTCGCAGACAACGCGCGATACCCGAGGCTGGCGATGCGCTCATTTCGGATGCGTGCCTTCCCGCGCCTCGGTCAACAGCGCCGCCCTGCGGCATCGGTGCGCTGAGGGGTCACGCTTGCGCCGCCGGTATTCACACCTCCCCTTCTAGCCACCCTACCCTCGGCCCGAGCACTTGACATGCAGGCTCGTTTCAAGGCTTAGCGTGGATCCATACGGCTAGTTTGGTGTTCGAGCTGCTCAGTTTGCTGCTTTGACTACTCGCAGCTAGATGGCGCGGCGAAGTTTTGCGCTTAGCGGCGCATCGTTGCCTTACGCTATACTAAAACTCTATCGAACAGCGTTCCGCAAAGATTTAGCGCACGTAACACGCTAACGCTAACGCAAACATTTTCCGCAATACTAAAACTCTCTAATGGAAACCTTTTGGGAATATTTTACTTTAAGAACGCGTTATTTGTGCAGCCATATATCCACGTTCTAGACGAAGCCTCGTACAACATCAGCCAACCCAAGAATCGTACACCCAGATACCGTCATTTCCATGAAGGCACAGCGCTCTTTACAAAACTCGGCATAAACAGTGGCGCAGATTTCCCTCTAGGTAATACAGTGAGAAACTCTTGTGCTGTTGGCCAAGGAGTTCTGCAGCTTCCACAGCATCCATCATCTCGGTCGCCATCGTGGTCACGCTGTCGTGATTCCTGCGTCGTCATGTCGTCGTTGTCACGCTGGCGTCGTACGTCGTCGAATCGGCGTCATTTCGATCGTCTTCATTCTACCGTCGTCAAACCATCATCGCCGCTCTCACGCAGTTTATACAAAACAAAAAGAGAGTGTTGACGATAATTTGTTTCGATAACTTAATTTCTGCAGTCGGTGTAACATGTTGGTTTGCATTGAAAATACTCTTCGACACTTTCTGCAACATTTTTATCTTTACGCAGGGCGAGAAGAAGAAGTGCGAAGATTCGTGCACGTGGATGTGGTTCCACAGCCGGAGCTCCCCCCGCACCCCGCCCCCAAAGGAGGTCGCGCCCGCGTGTGACGTGGTCCTGCCCGCTTCTCCTTTGCCATCCACAAGCAAGGCTGGCTTCCCGGAGCCGCCTCGCGAAGCGCAGCAGCCTGATGACAGGCGAGTCAAGTTCCCATGGGTCAACGGTTCGGTCGTCTCGAGCTCCGACGACGAGGACACCACGTACGTGCCTCCAGTTTCGCTCAAGGGGCTCGTGTACAGCTCCGACACCGACGCCGGGAAACGTCGTGTACATCTCGACACCGACGGCGGGAGCCCGCCGAAGGCGTCGGAGCGCCGCGTACACGAGATGAGCTCGGACGACGACGCCGGCGCGAGCGGGCGTCGTCGCTCATCCAGGGACGAGTCCAGCCGCAAGCGAAGCTTTCATCGCACGCCCGCCGTAACGCCGAGAAACCGCAGCGGAGCAGGTGAGGATGTCTGTTTCCTCGCGATTTTCCTTTCCTTTTCATTTCGACGCGAAACAACTTCGATTGATTGAATAGATGTCTATTGAACTGTTGGAACATGGTCTTTATTGATTGAATAGATGTTTATTGAACAGATGGCCTATGGTCTATCGGGGAAAAGATTCAACGACGATTACAGTACTCCCTAATGTGAAATTTGATTCGTATCGAAACTTGTATCGTTGAGTAGAGGAAAGAAGCCATTACTTGATCATTTGTGTGTCGCGTGTGTAGATGGCGTCGTTGTCGCGCTACGGATGACACAGTCGAAGCTAAATTGCTCTGATTTGGCTTTCAGCGGCGTAGCTCGGTAGAGCGTCATCCGAGAGGGAATGCTCGCATTTGAGAGAGATCACTATCCCACCCTAGGCGTAATTTATTAATCTCACACTGGTGCTTCTGTAAGAGTCCACCTAGTGGACTCTTACAGAAGTCCACTCTTACAGTGGACTCTTACATTTTGACCATCCGACTCCATCGATGCGACCAGCTGCACGAGCGAGAAGGCGACTGGCTGGCTCCTTCTCGCTCCTGCAGCTGGCGCCAATCGTCGACAGCCGAAATGGACAGTCCACAACTGACAGACTACCCCCCCCCCCTTCCCCCCGAGGAATTACAAGGCGTACAAGTGAGCAAATTGTTGCAGAAATGACACGCTAGCTCGGCTGTGGGAATATGCGGCCGACGGTTTACGAGCAGCCATTGTGCCACAGTAGTTCCAGGTGTAAACCAGACTCTCATGTCACTTGTACGGGACGCGTCGTGCATTCTTTGTCATGTCCGAGGAAGGCCCCAATCATGCACTATGGGATGCGTATGCCTCATTGCTTGGCATCTTTACATCCCATGTTCTTGTTTCCATTGCAGTGTAGGCAGCCTCTATACATACTGCGATATATCCTGCGTACACATGTGGTTTGGGAACTCTACTAAGCCGTTTATCGTTTTTACTTCGGCCTCCTCCGTCGAATGTAAGTTCAGTGGTGGTAAAATAAGCATCATCACTGTTCAGTGATGATGCTTCACGCTATATACCCTGAAAGGTATCCCATTGCGGACTGCCCTGCCTGTGGACTAACGGCAACATTTAACCATGTGTTGTGGGAGTGTGAAGCCATCGGCTCCGCCTTCAGCGAGGATAGGTGGGCTGCGCTTTTGGGCAGCTCCGAACTCAACGACTAAACCCTGGCCGTCCAGAGTGCCCGCGATCGGGCCGTCAAGCTCGGCTTGCCGGTCCCTACGTGGGACTAGCCGGGTGGCGCGGGGTGTCCCCTGCGTCTTCTCTGGACCTCAATAAAGTTATTTCACTCACTCACTCACTCACTGTTCAGTGGTGGTAAATAAGCATCATCAACAACCAAATTTTCAAAAGCGGAGCCTAATTCTATGCGGCTGAAACCAATTGCGTGTCGTTCGCGGCAACTTGCAGAAGCGCCTTGTACTTTTTTCCTTTCTAAATAATCATTTTGAATGATTAATGAACTACTTATTATATCTACGGCAGTTATGTCAACATTAGGTGTTAGAGCGGCTTCGAAAACGTCAATTCCAATTGTTTGCAACACGCTATACTTTGGGCGGCTTTGTTCCCCTGCGTGTTAAAAAATAAGCGCGCCTTTCTAAAAAAAAAAGAAAGCGCGAACATCTCTATTCTCTCTTTTTTCATGTTCATTATTCGCTAATTTCAAACCTGAATCGTACCGCATTTCACGCGTAATTACGCCGACCTTGTCTTATTTAGCATCGATACTTGGTGGACCCTTTCTCTCTTTGCCCAAGAGTCCAGATGGGCCAATTCCGGGGATAGTGCCATCTGAGGCGCAATGTGGTGGATTTTCGACGTTATTGGCGCAAATTATCCACGTACCGTTCATTTTACCTACTCTGCGACTAATTCTCGTTTCTTTTGGGAACCGCCGAAGCCGCCTTCCAGACACCATTGCCTAGCGCGAGCTCTGTCTTGTCCAATCGAACTCGTTCCATTTCCCAAAAGCGTGCCACACGGTGGCTTTGCCTCAACATGTCTATATCGACTACGGTGCACCCTTTACACGGATATGTTGCAATGTGAATAATTTTCGAATATATTGACCCTAATTACGCCCGTACCATTATTTTGCCTACATTGAGACGAATTCTCCATTTTGTCGATAACCGTCAATAACGAAAATGCTATCCGTAGCTGTGGTGCAGCTAAAGCGACAGATGGATAACAATGTTTGTCGACGTCATAAGGCTCCATGTTCACCATGTTCCACGTCCACCATGTTCATTTTATGTGCTCATTGCTGCCCCTTTCGTAGTTCTTTGTGTGAGTGGGTGCACGTGCGTTTCCTTTCTTTTTGTTTCGTCTCTCGTCCATTGACCTCTGGTTATACAGGCAACATGAAAAACTCCCGATACAGCTTTCTGTTCCTCAATACGTGCTACGTAAGAGTTTTTTCAGACCGTGAAAGAAGCCCGCGAATACACACAGAATTGCCGCGCGACTGGCCGCTCGAGGCACTTTGCGTCTATTGGCGGGCTTCTTTCACGCTCGGAAAAACTTTTATGTAGCATGTACTGAGCAACAGAAAGCGGTATCGGGGGTTTATCATGCTGTTCTACAATTTCTCATTAACACTTTGATAACTAGGACAGCACTTCTTGGGTTAGGTAAATAATTACAATTACCTAATTAAATCTCAGTAACGAAAAAATTACTGGCGGCTACTCCACTGTACTAGAAACAGTATGCAGTAGGTTTTCTTCGAGTAACGCAATTGTTCTTTTTTAAATCTTGGTGCATGATAGTTTGGAGACGCTGTATATTAAACCTGTGGTAGCATGCCAAACCTTTTGTTTGGCTAACTTTGAATTATTCACGAAGCGGACATAACTTGCACGAGCAAGCGAAACACATATTCGACTAATTAAAAAATAATTAACTTCTTAGTTATCTTGCGGCACACATTGAAATTGAGGAATTGTAGCTGGGTGAGCTTGCAAGGTGCAATTCACTTGGAATTAATTTACGGAATGACACCAGTTTGGAGATCACCAGCCCATCTGTGTCTGTATTCATGTTTTATTTACGTCCACTGCAGGACGAAGGCCTCTCCCAGCGATCTCAAATTGTCCCCGTCTTGCGCTAGCTGACTCAAACTTGCGCCTGCAAATTTCCTAATTTCATCACCCCAACTAATTTTCTGTCGTTTGGAGATATGCGAATTCGCCATAAAATGCACTGTTGTTCCACTTACATTTTTAAGAAAACGTTCTCTTATGCATTTAAGCACAAATTTGACTGGAACGCCCATGTATTTCGTACCACACTATGGGAAAAATATCTCAAAACTGGTGTCATCTGGGAGATTCATTTCAAGTGAATACGTCTTGCAAACTGACAATTCGTAAATTGCAAAATGTGCCGTAAAGTAAATGAATAAGTCTACCACGTGACTGGCTTCCCTCACTTTCCATATATTTTTCCTACTTCGACGCTTCTAACGCTAACGCGTGAAAGAAAAACGTTCCGTCTGCTGGGATGACCACTCAATCTGAGCGTTAGTCGCCTTCGGAACACTCCCGAGTTGTTGTCCCTCTAGGTGTTATTTGAGGCTAGGCAAAAGTTGATAGTAACAAGGAGTGAGGTCGCACAAGTAGGGTGGATGGGGGGCATCACTTGCAAGCCTAAACAAGTCAGTTTTACCATTGTTGCACCTGTAGTGTGTCACATTGCATTGTCATGTAACAGGACGACACCGTGTGAAAACGTTCTGCGAAGTTTTGCCTCAACTTCGCCAATAAAGCGCAGTAATATTCTGCATTAATGGTTGCACCCTGTTGGTAGTCCACCAGAAGAACTATTTCTTATTCCAAAGAACTGTGGCCGTTTCCTTCTGCACCGAGCTTTGCACACGCAACTTCGTTGGCCTGCAGGAGCTACCATGCCGTAGTTCCTTAGACTGGACCTTTGTCTCGGTATCATAACGGTAGATTCATGTCTCGTTACCACTTTGTCCAGGAAATCTGACTTATTTGTTGCATAATGTTCCAAAACAGCCAACAATGTCTCCCCAGGTTTCCTTTTTATTTGTTCGGTTGTCAAAACTTTCCAAATCCACTTTGCTGCCACCTTCATGTCCAAATCGTCGTGGATAATGGCACCAATTCTCTTACGGGATATTCCCACATATGTAGCATGTCATGGAGGCATTTCGGATTTGCAGGCAGAGACAGAAACAGGTCTTCCACTGGGTTTCTCACTTTCAATACCGAAATGGCTTGTCTTAAAATTGGCAGCCCAACGTTTAATGGTAGCATATGAAGGACCACTGTCGCACAGCTTGTGACATTTATCATGGACCTGCTTGAAACCTTTGCCTTGGAGTAACAAGAGCTTTATTATGGTCCTATGCTCTTCCACACTGAACTTTTCTGGAATTGCTGCCATGTTAACCAGGAACCCGAAAAAGAAAGATAAGCTGAAAAGTTTTCTTATTCTTGCACCATTGAGAACTAATTGGCCAATCTACCTGGCAGTTTACAGCTACCCAGCTCGACTATTTTAAGGGTAAGGCTCAACGCTTATCAGCTCCCTCTCGTGTATTGCTGTAATCACAGCACGGCGGTTGAAACTCCGTAGTAACGCCCACTATTCGTGATATCCTGACTGCATCTTCCTTGCAATGACGCGCCTTCAAGCGGCAGCGCCCCGCGGTGAAAGTTCTAGAAAGGCGCCCCCATAACGTTCTGCTGCCCTAGTGCGTGACGTCACCCGCGCGCGCGACCACCAATCAGATGCGTTGCACTCTTCCGCATCTACACTTTCTGTCTCCGCTAATTACTGTTCTTTTCGTTCGTGTTACCCTCTCCCGTTTTTATGCGGAATTCGCCGACGTCCATTCAGTGTGGACAAAGTAGCTAAAGAATGCTGTCGCTTTAATACTTCTTTGTGGGGTTAGCGCATCCAGAGCTAGTTTCACTTCGCTACCCATGGGAGACATTTACGGGCTCTAGTACGAAAAAGTGCCTTTGTGTCCGCGCATCTTCGCAATGTACGACCTCGGACTGGGTATGCGAACTGTCTCGCATTGTATGGCATGTCTGTAAGACACTATCGTACAGATTTTGCCTGGAATCTGAAGAATCCGCGTGGAGAGTAGAACATTGTTTTTTTCAGAGCTGGTGACCCGCCGATATTTTTTTCAGATGAGTACACACATGACGTCAAAACCAGTCTTTCTCTCGCGTAATCGTCCCGTTCGGATTAAGGATCTCGGATTCAGCATCTGCCAAAGTCGCGACCACTGGGTTAAGCGAAAAGTTAACTTTCTGTTTTTTGCCGTGTGTCTGTGGCTCGCAGGGACCTGTTTCGGCGAGCAGCCGCCGACTGAGCCTCCCAGCGCTGCTGCCAGCCCGGCGTCACGGCGTCATGACGAGAGCTCGGCCACTCGGAGGAGCGTTGACGCGGCGGAGTGGTGGGTCTGCCATAGAACAAAAGCCCTCAGTAACTTACGTGAAAAAATAGGGCCACTGGTTGGTGAAGCAGTCTTTAGGTAATAAGAAAAAAAAATATCCGTTATGGTGTGCAAAACGTGGAAGGAAGAAGGCGACAGGACAGAGCGCACAATAACAACCAAGTTTATTGCTCAGATGGCGGGAATGTAAGTACAATCGGAGGGGGGATGAGAAGGGGGGAAAGAGGGGCGAGGGGAAATAACTGAAGTAATCGCCCAAAGAATACCTTGTATGCCTTTAGGTATGGTTCAGGCAGAGAGAATAGATACAAAAACGGAAGAATTGTGGCTATTGCCTGCGTGAGGTTCAAGCACTATAGTTTGCGTTGATGCTCATAAACACGGCCGATCGATGAGAAAGCACCTGTCACGGATTTTGACCGCTCTCACTCAGTTCTGCTAAGTTGTTTATTGGTAAGGAAGGGATACTATGCATTCTATATAAGCCAGGAACTCAGCCTAACAAACGTTTTTTTTTTTTTTTTTGCTTTTTTTATGAAGTCTGGTGACGTTACACTAGCGTGCAGGCGCCGGGATTTTGATACAGAATTCGTTTTACTTTTTTTGTCGGCAGGGGGGGGGGGGCGAAGCTTGCTTTTAATATCTTCACTAGGAATCAACGTTTCCTTGCCAAGTGAATGAAGACTCAGTGACGACGTGCACGAAAACAACCTTATTGTTGAATTATTCGTTTTAGGATGTTTCATTTGATATCGATGACGTTACAGGTGTGTAAAACCGAGAAAACTAAGCCTAGTATGTTAGTAACTAGCGATCACTAGTTAATATAGTCTAAATAATTAGCTTATTATGGAAAACTTGCTCATAAATTCGGCGTAATTACTAAATGGTTTTCATAAGTTAAGTAAAAAGGAATGTTTCTTTCTAAATACCAAATAAGACATTTTACCATGCGCCGAAATATTAGAAAAAATAGCGTGCGTAGCAGTGCCTAATGCTTGGATGCCATTTCATAGGTCATTTGGTCCGCTGCTTGTTGCAGAATCTGGCATTGTAATCTTTCCTTGCACGTCTGGGCACGAATGTCCATGAGAGCGGCACATTCGAGTGAGTTTTTTTAATTTATTTAAAATACCCTCAGGGCCATATGGCATTAAAGAGCTAGGGAAGTAGTTACAGAGTTTTCACAGAGGTTATACTCGCGGTACTGCTAGAATGAGAAATAATGAAACGGGTAGAGTTTTTTGTACTACTTCAAATGAAGTAATGAGATTAACGTGACTGAGATCCCATATTGCAGATGCATAGTCATGTTTCGACCATATTAGAGTCTTGTAAAGCTGTAGTTTAAAGTAGGCGGTGCTTAGGAAAAGTTGAGCCGTAATTACCCGAGGACGCGATTAGCATTGTAATGACGTACTCTATTTGTGTGGTCCAATTTAAATTATTTGTAATATGAATAAATCTAAGATAACGTTGTTAAGATGGTAGGTGCTAGGAGTAGAATTAGATATGGATACCCGCATTATTTCACATTTGTTAATATTTTATTTCATTAGCCATTTCACGCACCAGTCAACTATATTATCCAAATCATCCTGGAGTGTTAAAGTATCATCAGTGTTGTTAATTTCCCGGAAGATCACTCAATCATCTGCGAACAGATATGTGTTAGAGGATATTGTAACTGTTAGGTCAATAATATAGTAGATAAGAAATAATAGTGGTCCCAGCACCGACCCTTGTGGTACACCTGATTGAAGTTCAGTGAGTGGGGAGTTATGACCGTTAGCAGTAACGAATTGGAAGCGGTTAGTAAGGAATGGTTCTATCCATTTTAGAAAGTTAAGGTTGATATTTAGTAATGTTAGTTTAAAATGTAGTCGATTATGGTATACTTTATCAAATGGTTTACTAAAATCTAAGGAGACAGTCAGCGCAGCATGAGCGATCCTGGAGGCTATGCAGCTGATGAGTGAAAGATACCAGTTGAGTTTTGCTGAAATAGTATTTTAGAAAACCATGCTGGTGCGGCAGTAAAATATGAGTTGGACTCTAGTAAGCTGGCCAGATTCGTGAAAACTAGATGCTCTAACCATTCACGGCAACTAGTTGTAAGGAATATGGGTCGGTAATTAAGAGGCGAGTTTCTGGGGCCAGATTTAAAGATTGGAACCCCCTTCCCAATTTTCCATTCCTTTGGAAGGTCACATGAGTTCAGGGGTTGTTGGAAAATGTTTGTCATTATCATGGAACTAAAGAGGCTAGTGCTTTTAAGGAACTTACTGTTAATGCAGTCGAAACCATATGACGAATGATACGGTAAATTATCATCATCATCAGCCTATATTTATGTCCACTGCAGGACGAAGGCCTCTCCCTGCCATCTCCAACAACCCTTTCTTGCGCTAGCTGATTCCAACTTGCGTCTGCAAAGTTCCTTACTTCACCACCCTACCTAGTTTACTGCCGTCCTCGACTGCGCTTCCCTTCTCTTGGTACCCATTATGTAGCTCTAATGGTCCAGCGTTTATCCATCCTACGCATTGCATGGCCTGCCCAGCTCCATTTTTTTTCTCTTAATGTCAATTAGAATATCGGCTATCCCAGTTTGCTCTTTGGTCCACTCCGCTCTCTATCTATCTATCTATCTATCTATCTATCTATCTATCTATCTATCTATCTATCTATCTATCTATCTATCTATCTATCTATCTATCTATCTATCTATCTATCTATTAACTATCTATCTATTAACTTATTAGTTCCAGGTACCTGAACAATCACAGGATGCATTGGTAAGTATTTGTACTCGTATGCGATAGGAAGTTCAATATTGCCAGTTTTCGAAATTGACTTGTAAATGTACCGTTAAGAATGGTCGCGCATATGTTCTCGGAAAAAGCATTTCCAGATGAACCTTCTAGTGAAATAGCATTGTTAGTTGTTTGGTTTATTGTTTTCCAGAACTTCCTAAGATTTATTGTGATATTCTAATGTCAAATAGAATATCGGCTATCCCAGTTTGCTTTTTGATCCACACCGCTCTCTATCTATCTATCTATCTATCTATCTATCTATCTATCTATCTATCTATCTATCTATCTATCTATCTATTAACTTGTTAATTCCAGGTACCTCAACAATCACAGGATGAAGAAGAAGAATATGTTTATTTTCCAGATTATTATGCACACGTAACAAACACTTGTCGGACCTGTAGCCGAAGGCTAGTTAAACGTCCGATAAAAAATATAAAGGAAATCCTAGCACAGCAGGAATAAAAAAGAGCTATAGTAATTGTATATAGAAAGTTGTTGATTGTCAATTCACAAATCAACTAAAAGTAAGTCAATACATCAGAGTAAAAAAGAACAATGTAAGGGGCACAGTTCAAATACAGAATACCTATCTCAATTTAAGGATGTACACTATGATGTCAATTTCTTTTACGTATCCCACAAAAAAGGCGAAACAAAATCGATTAGTCCTGAACTGGTTGATAAAGAATACAATTTTTGAAATTCGATCCGTAGATAATGAGCAAAACGAGAACAATATGACATTTCAATGCATAATAAAACAACACAATCGCGTAACATGAATTACATAGAATAAGTAAAAAATAGTCTAAAAAATGTAATTCATCTAGCTTTGCACAGATCTATCAAGGAATTCATGATTTACTCTGTCTTTAACAAAGAAAGAAAATATTGTTTCAGAGCACTAGGGAAGTTCGAGGAATTAATGATGTCCACTGGGAGTCCGTTCCAGGTTTTAATGCCTGTGAACTGCAGCATACGCTCTCCGTATACATTGCTACATGGTGCGAGATTAAAATGACCTGCAGTTACATTTCTTGTACAACACGAAGTTGAGTAAAATATTGATGAGCTGAATGGGTGGTTGAATCTAAGAACCTTATACGCACACAATGAAATGCTCTGCTGACGTAAGTAGCCAAATGGTAATATGTGATATTGGTGAAATAATGGACCCGTATGATCGTAGTTCTTAGAATGAGACATAATTCTAATTGCGCGTTTTTGGAGCCTAATTATCGGATTTAATATGGTTTTATACGCCCATCCCCACGAGTCGATGCAATACCTCGAGTGACTTTCAATAAAAGCAGAATACATAAGTCGTAAAACCGAGGTGTCAAAGTACTCGCGGGCTATAGGGTTAAGCCGTAGCAACCCGATGTTAATCTAGAGCAGACGCTGTTTATGTGATCTTCCCATTGCAGGTGTTTATCAAAAATTACTCCAAGGTATTTGTAAGAACTTGTCTGATCCAATGGGATGTTATTTAAATGTATGTTTAAAGGTGTAGTATCTACTATTTTGAAGCGGGACTGAAAAACGATAGATTTTTTGTGTTAATTGTTAATTTGTTAGCCAAGAACCAGTCAGAAATTCTCTTTAACTCTACATTCACCTTATGGCTAAGTTCTGCAATATAATCCGCAGTTACTATAATGCATGTGTCATCTGCGTACATCAATATTTCTGCAGAGTCTATAATTTGTTGCAGGTCATTTATATACAATGAAAAGAATAATGCAATGGTAAGTATTTGTACTGGTATGCGATAGGAAGTTCCAAATTGCCAGTAATCGAAAATTGACTTGTAAATGAATCGTTAGGAAGGGTCGCGCATATGTTCTCTGAAAGAGCATTTCCAGATGAAACTTCTATTGAAATAGCATTGTTAGTTGTTGGGTTTATTGCTCTCCAGAACTTCCTAAGATTTGTTGTGAGTATTGCAGGTAGTGTACTAGAGAAGTAGTTGCGCTGAGCAGTTTTTAGAGCTGCTATATTGATATCTGAAGCGGATATAGAAGCTGCCCAGCGCGCATCAGAAGGGGATGATTTCGCTAAGTTATAGAAGCGCTCTTTCTGTTTGGATAAGCGCTTTAGATGACTGTAGTACCATGCCGCTTGCGCATTTGAAGTGATTGTGTGGTTAGGGATGTATTTCTCAGTTAATCTGTGAACCGTACGTGCAAACGATTCCCAGTTAGATTGGACTGAACGATCATCAAATTTTTAACAAAATCTTCATGGAAATGAGGCAGCTCATTATTTATTGCAAGGAAGTTAGCTTTCCGATAGTCACGTATAGTTTTTCGGTGTTTGGGCTTTTTAGGGAAAGAAGCGTTAATTATAATATGGAGCAAGAGGTGGTCACTAATTCTTGGTAAGTATGTGATACGAGATGCGAGATCAGCATGTGTTATAAGTGCCAAGTCGAGGGTGTTAGCTACAATATTTGGAATCCTGGTGGCCTGAGTAACTAACTCTGAGAGAGAAAAAGACGGAGCATAAATTAAAAAAGTCGTCAGCCGGTTGCGAGAATGGCGAAACACGTAATGGCAGGGTGTTCCACATTCTGTCTGGAAAGTTAAAATCCCCTAGCAAAAACAAAGGGTCAGAAGGAAAACGAGAAACACTATGTTGATAGTGTCACGCAGTTCGTTAATAAATGTGGGTGATGACGAAGGTGGTCGATAACAAGTGCCAGGAATCGGTTTAGTGTTATCTAGGGCTAATTTAACCCATGTTATTTCTAGAGCGCTGTTAACTAGGATAGGTGGTGATGGTATGTCTTTTGAAACCGCAAGCCTCCTCTTCTACGCTCGGTGCGGTCGCAGTGATGGACCGTAAACTGGCGCGCATCCTGAAATATCTGCGAGTGAAGCATATGCGTGGGCAACCAGGTTTCATTTAAAGGGACACAAAGGCAAATAAAAAGTTAAGCTAAAGTGATAGAGTAATGCTCTATAACGTCTAAGGCGTCCATATAATCGCGAACAGAGCTTTAGTAACCGAGAGATTGAGGTAAATGCAGGACACGATAAGAGACTCCCCAGGGACATTCAGGTACTTTCCCGATGAGGAAGGCACTCCTCAAAAAAATTTTGTCACTAGTACTCAACCACTCGGATAAAAAAGATAATTTCTTTGAATTATAAGACGGAAGAAAATGCTACTTGTCTACTTCTACTAGATTCTGAGAAAAAAAATCACTTTTGGCGTTATCCTTGATAACGACATGAGTGGTGTAAAGGTTTCGTTTTCGCTCGACTCCGTGATGCACGCTTTCGAGTTTCAGTGGTTCCGTTATCGCGTAGTGCTCTGGTGTTACTGGCTCGCTGAACTCGCACTTGAAATTGCAAGCAGCAGAGAATGCGCGTCCAGGTGATGACGCGGGATTCCCAAAAGGTCCGCGCGACGGCACGTCCAGACGGTGACCAGCTGCGTCGCCCGACGTCGCGTTGCTAGAGTCCTCGCTGCTTTCGCGCTCGGAAGAGTCGGTGTCGAGGCCGCCGTCGTAGTACGCAACGACGCCGGCAGCGCGAGCCCCCAGCAGCATGTCACGCTCATCAGACCTGAAATCGCTGAAATCGAGCCCAGCATCGTGAGCCATTGTGTCGTTGTCAGTGTCCTCAAGAAGGTCCATTGAGACGAGCGTCGACGATCATCGCGTTAGCAATTCGGCGCATGCTTTTCCTTCCGCTTTCCCACTGCCGTCGTCTCTGTTTTGACTCTGTTTCTGGCCGCGCATCTGCGTTTTCCGCAAAGAAGCCGTAGCGCCGTCGGTGGGCGGCCTTTTACTCACGGGCGGCACAACGTCACTATGAGACCATGGCGTCACTACTCCTCGCTCGGGAGGGCGGGTAATGTGAATGGCGCTAGATGTAGGCGGACGCTTCAGACGCAATTTTCTCTTAAATTAAGTCTTTTCTTGGCACGAAACAATCGTTTTGAGGTTTCTGTGATCGTATTTTACCATTCCACGTTGACTTAATATTTGCCTTCAGTGTCCCCTTAAGGCGATTATTTTGGCACCGCATGTTTCTATCACGAATGAGAGAGCGTTACGTGTATTAAGAACACTTCTGGTGTTACTAAAGAGTACCGATACTTCAGATGAGTGCGACTGCGATGATATGCCCCTCTACCTTTCCAAAGGTGAAACTCGCGGCACAGTGGTGTCTTGGTGACTTGCCCCAAAGCCACGTGTATCCAGCTTTCGAACGCGGCCGAGGACAAGGCTGTAGCTGAAGCATTTGTTGTGCATGAACAATCTCTTATGGCACAATCTGAACTGAGGGGAACCTGATTGACTCTTAGCAAAATTGATTCATTTTTTCGAGAGATATTGGTGCTGGGGGAGGCGTCGTCGCTCACTGAAATGTTCTGTTGCTTCTGCTGGTTGCGAAGTGAAATAATTTTTGTCTTTGGCCTTAAAGCTCGCATATTTGGCTTCAGTGCGACGGAATTTGGTCGGCGAAAACGGACCAAGACGGTGCGCACGATCAATCGAGTCGATTTTAGCTTCTGTTTCGCTCCAGGTTTCTTTAGCGTCAGTAAAACCATGAAAGATTAAGTTGTCACGCCTCGATCTGTCTTCAGAATCATCAAGGCGTGCTTGGAAGGAATTACTGCGGTCTGTTAAAATGCCGAATACGTTTTAACTTGATCTATGAACCCTTCCCCTTCAATACAACGACGGACGAATCTATTGCCCCTGTAGTGCTGCTTCGCTGCACAGTAGCTGAACAAAAGCGCCCCAGGCAAAACTTTCAGCCAGCGAAATAAACCCAAGCTGGACCTACATATGGAGAGAGACCTAGAGTATATGCCAGTGGAGTGCAATTAGCGGATGAGTTCTCGCTGCGCTACAATCGGCATTTAAAATATCCCGCCATGCATCTTAAACTGGTCTACAAAAGTGTGCCAGGAAAAAAATCTAGCCAGCGAAATTAAACTAGACGCTATATGTAGCGCAAGACCTTTGTTGGTATTAAGTGCGAGATCTTGTACAACACGAATCTATCTATCTATCTATCAATCTATCTAAACCTAAAGTGCATTGACTTACGCTAACCGCATCGCCCCAGGAGCGGCTTCGCCACAGTAGTCAATGTCCCGAATTCCTGGACTTCCTATTTATCATAATAATAATGTGAAAAATTTCTTCACAGGTATCGCGGCCCATATACCGTGCTTGAAAGAACATCTGCCGTGAACTATCGCGTAGCTCCTGTTACCTCGGTTACTGACGGCCGTTGCCGCAGCTGCTGCCGTTTCGTGCGAGCATGTTGTTGACTTGGTCTTCTATAACTTTCCGTTCAGCAGACGATACACGGTAAGGGCGGCGACGAATGACGCGGGATCCGTCGGGTTCGATGTGATGAGTGGCCACGGTTATTTTACCCAAGCCACCCGAGCACACGTCAAAGCAAGGTTGGTGTTTCCTTAAGGCGTTCAGCAAGGCATCAGTCTGAGTTGGACTCAGATCTGTACTCACAGTGGCCCTGAGAGCACTGGGTGAACCGTCCGTGGGCCTACACTCGGCGAAGGAGGAAAGAGGCGAAGCAGTGACGACACATACTGGTGCTGCGTCGATAAGCATGACAACAGTGGCCCCCTCGGGCAGCAGAAGTGGCTCTGATGTGGTGTTGTAGGTTGTCAGAATGGCGCAGCCGCGTGAGAAACGCACTAGACAAGAAGCGATGGCGATTCCCCGAAAAATGCAGCGCTGACAAGGCGAAACCACTGCGTCGCCGTCGTTATTTTCGCTTGATCTAATGGTGAGAATGCGGGCTTGGCCGGTTGGAAGAACAAAATCTTCCGCTGTGACAAGGTGGGGCAGCGAGGAATCGGCAGCGTCACAGAGCTCGGTGTCCGTAATATGTATCAGTGGTTGTCCGCACGAAATGACAGCAGATGCAGCTGACAAGAAATCCCAGCCTAAGATGATCGGATGAGCGCACGACGAAAGCACAGTAAACTGCATATGATGACGAATTCTGTCGATGAGGACACGAGCAGTACACTGTCCGGTAGGGTAAATCGTACTGTCATTGGTGCCACATAAGACCGGACCAACATACGGAGTTTGCACTTTTCGTAGACGGAAGCATAGTTCGCGATGAATAACAGAGATGGCGGCGCCAGTGTCAATAAGAGCGTCGACAGAAACACATTCCACACAAACAGCGAGTAAATTAGTCGGGCGAGCAGGAGGAATTCGGACAGTTCGCAAACAAGCAGTTTCTCCTCCAAAAACTGCAGCGTCTAGTTTTCCGGATGGTTGTCGAAAGAAGTGGAGGCAGGACGCAGGGGCCATGAAGTACGGCGGAACGGAGACGGGGAACGACGACGGGGTGAGCGAGAAGACGGTTGAAAAACCAAGTTTGGGTGACCTGCTTCAGGTAGAAGCCAACATTGCGGAGCTTGTGTGACTCGTCCCAATGGTTGCAAGCGCTCACCCTGTCGTACTGGTCAAGCCAGTCTTCCACGTCTTCGCCGCGAAGGCCAGAAAAAACTTCAGGGTCGCGTTGCGGTGTAGTGACGGACCAAATAGGCCCAGCTGGCGGAGCTGAGGTGGTGGCAGCAGTGGATTCGGTGGTTTGTGCCATGACTGGTGTTGGCGAGCACAACCGTCGACCAGAGCGGAGCTATAGGGGTGACCGGTAGAGCAAGAGGACGGGGATATCAACGCACGCTCCACCACTTGTGAGACGACGCCCGAGACGAAGGCAGAGCTCTTGTATTGTCACACAGCGCGAGACAGCCCACGAACACCAACCCACCAAAATGATGATGATTATGAGGATGGTTATATACACATGAACGCGATGATCAAGTGCACGGTTAGCGCTCACAGCAATAATCAATCAATCAATCAATCAATCAATCATGATTATTTATCGTGCCCAGCAACAACCGTGAGGTCTGGGTGCTGGCGCACGTATACATAGAAAAAGAAATACAGCAGGGGAGTATCAGTGAAAAACAAACAAACAAACAGTGAATAAAAAATAACAATCTTGAAAAGTGTACATACATGTAACCGAAGGCGCAAAATGCATACATAAATAAAATGGAGAAGGGAAGTTGAACAATATGTGAAACTAAGACACAACAACGGAAAGCTCAGAGCAGAACAAAGACATAGAGTTGAGAAAAATATCAGCAAATACAACAGGGGAATATCAGTAAAAAAAACAATGAATAAAAAATTAACAATCTTGAAAAGAAAAGTGTACATACATGCAACCAAAGGCGCAAAATGCATACATAATAAAAAGGAGGAGAAGGGAAGTTGAACAATATGTGAAACTAAGACACAACAACGGAAAGCTGAGAGCAGAACAAAGACAAAGAGTTGTGAAAAATATCAAGGTCATGAAAGTGGGCGTTATAGAGACTCTATTCTATGGACGGTTGAGTGTTGGTGGTGACAGGCAGCAACATGGAAAGGTCTGTGTTCTCTGGTGATTTTGCGCGGAAAACGAAATGTGATACAACTGAGGAGTTCGGGGCACATGAGGATACCGTGAAGGAGTTTGAAAAGGAAAAGCAGGTCAGCACGATTACGTCGGCAGCGAAGTAAGGGCAATGGCAATAATCCAACAGTGCTAGAACAGGGCCCAGAGTCCGTGTTAGCAAAGCGGTGATGATATATGCTTAGAAACTTTTTCTGGACCCGATCTATAATGTCACTGTTGGATCTAGAAATGCCATTCCAGACGACCGACACGTATTCGAGTTGAGGAAGACAGATTGTTGTGTACAACTTGCGGAACGGTGTAGGGGAATTTTCTCTCGACAGTCTGCAAACAGAGCACAAGAGTGCGCATGCCCCGCATTGCGACGCGTTTAGTGTGAGCTGAAAAGTGTAAGGTTGTATCAAAAAGTACACCAAGATCATTGATCTCATAATAATAATAATAATAATAATAATAATAATAATAATAATAATAATATTATTATTATTATTATTATTATTATTATTATTATTATTATTATTATTATTATTATTATTATTACAACGTCTTCCGCAGTAATAGGGACTTCAGATGAGTTGGCGGTGGCGTACTTATTGCTGTTGACAGTTCACGGAGATGTGTAAGACGCAACGACATAGAAAGTGTTCAGGAATCAATTTCACTTGAAGTCAGCCTAGCGCACTGTGAAGAATTGTTAATCGGAACTTTTACGTACCACCGATTATTTCCCCTGTCTTTTTCGTGAGGTCCTCTCTTCTAATTAAAATGTCTTATCTCCCATAGCAAGCACAGAGTAATCTTTCTTGGTGATTTTAACACACCAGCAATTGATTGGAACACGCTTACATATTCTCATTAAAATTGTTACATAGAGTACAAATGCAGCCTGTTGGAATTTCTGTCCTTCTATTCTCTTCAGCAGCACAACTTGATCGCCAATTTCTGTGGCAACGTTTTAGATCTTTGCCTCTCGAATGCTCAGGTTATAGATGTCTCCCGTTTTGACATTTCCCTTGTCCGTCCCGAAAAGTTTCACCCCTCACTTAAGATAACTGCCTCTGCGTCAGCCTTGAGGCAGAGCTCCTCCACTGGTATTAATGAATCTTCTCGTTTTGCTTACAAACGGGGTGATTATGTTGGCGTGTACGATTTCTTGTCCGCCACCCATTGGTCGCTGGTCACCGATAAAAGCAATGTGGTTGACCAAATAGATCAGTTTACTAAGTTTGCTTTGACCAGTATGCGGAAATACATTCCTCAGTATATGTCGGGAACCGAGGGGTCGCAGCGGAGCGCCAGAACAAGACGACCAGCTCAGCAGGCTTTCAGAACGGACTAGCGCGTGCCGTGCTTGCGCCGCTGGCACGCGCCGCCCAACTTTATTTTTCTCGTCAGTCGCAACCGGCCCCAAGGTGCCGGCCGAGAGCGCTGACCTTAGCGTCCCCGCTTAGCAGCGTCGGTGGGTGCTACAGGCCCCCCCGCCCAGACGGAATGGCGAAATGTACTCGTCGACGAGGCAGAGATGAGGCTGTCTTGGTGTCAAGCATGTCGACGGGTGCGCCAGCGACATCCGCGGGGAGCTCCTTGAGAGGCGTCTCGACGTAGGCCGGTTTGAGGCGGTCCAGCGAAACGACTTCTTCGCGGCCATTCAATAGGATGGCGGCGGACTTCTGCGTCTTGTGGAGGACACGGTACGGTCTATCGTAGGGTGGCGTAGGAGGCGCGTTTATAGCGTCTCATCGGAGGAACACGTGGGACGAGGACATAAGGTCCGGGTGTACAAAGAAGCTGTGGTCCGATGATCGAGGTGGTACGGGGCGCAGTTGCTGAATGCAGTCCTGCTGGCGTTGGAGGTACTGTAGCGGCTGGGGCGAGGGTGCCGAAGGAACGAACAAGTCTCCAGGAAGCCGCAGGGGTGCGCCGTAGACGAGTTCGGCCGTTGAACAGCCAAGGTCGCGACGAAGGACGGCACGTAGGCCGAGAAGCACCTTAGGAAGGTGGTCGGCCCAGTGCTATCGATCCAGGCGCGCAGTGAGTGCAGCCTTGAGCTGGCGATGGAGCCGCTCAACCATGTCACAGGGATGATATGCAGTGGTACGGCAGTGCTTAGTGCCAAGCAGGCGGTTGAACGAAGTGAAGAGTGTACAGTCAAATTGCCGGCCGCGATCAGTTGTCACAATGCTGGGGCAACCGAAGCGGGAAACCCATGCTGAAACGAAGGCTTTGGCGACCGTTTGCGCAGTGATGTCCGGAATGGGCACGGCTTCGGGCCAACGGGTGAAGCGATCGATCATTGTGAGAATGTAGCGACAGTCGTGAGAGTGAGGAAGTGGTCCAGCCAAATCAAGATGGACGTGGTCAAAATGGCAGCCAGGTGGCAAGAACGACTGCGTGGGAGTCTTCGTGTGGCGGGTCACTTTGGCGGTCTGGCATGCGAGGCACGAGCGGGCCCACTGGCGAACATCGGTGTTAATGCTTGGCCAGACATACCGCTGTGCAACGAGGCGCTGCGTGGCTCGGATGCTGGGATGGCAGATGTCATGGAGTGATTGGAACACCGCACGACGGAAGGCAGCCGGAATGAAGGGGCGAGGTGCAGCCGCTGACATGTCGTACCAGAGGGAGCCAGTAACAAATGGGTGAGGAACGAGTTGTAGATGGAGGGAACGGGGATGGCCACGCCGCGCTTGCAGCTCGGGGTCTTCCATCTGCGCACGTGCTAGACCTTCCCAATCCACAGTTGATGTAGAAGTGCCGAGGGAGGGGATGCGTGAAAGTGCGTCAGCTGCCGCGTTTTCGGTGCCTTTGATGTGCCGCATATCCGTTGTGAACTACGATATATAGGCCAGTAGATGAACTTCACGTGCGACGTACTTGGAAGAGTTTGTACGGTAGACATACACCAGAGGCTTATGATCCGTTAGAATATAAAATGCCTGGCCCTCCAAGAAGTGCCGAAAGTGCTGGATGGTGGAGTAGATGGCGCGCAGCTCGCAGCCAAAAACGCTGTAGCGAGTCTCGGCAGGTTGGAGCGTCCTAGAGAAGAAACCCAGTGGGCGCCACTCGGAGTTGATTTTCTGCTGGAGAACAGCGCCGATGGTCACACTGGAAGCATCCACCATGATGCGGGTTGGCACATTAGTTCTCGGGTGGATGAGAAGTACCGCATCGGCGACGGCTTGTTTAGTAGCCCTGAAAGCAGCGTCAGCTTCGGGAGACCAGGAAATCGCAGATGAGGAGCCCTTGGTCAGGCGAAGAAGGTCAGTCAGTGGGTGTAGAAGCTCTACGCAGTGCGGAATAAAACGTCGGGAGAAATTCACTAGGCCGAGGAACTCACGGAGCTGACGTAGGGTAGTGGGTGCTGGGAAGTTTTGCACGGCCTGGACGTGAGAGGGCAACGGACGAATTCCCAGCTCCGAGATGTGGTGGCCCAGAAACTCGAGCTCGGAAGACCCAAATACGCATTTCTGGGGGTTGACAATCAGACCAAATTGTTGAAGGCGTTGAAAGAGTTCCCGTAGGTGACGCTCATGATCGTGTGGATTGGGACTCGCGACGAGGATGTCGTCGATGTAGACAAATACAGCCGGGAGGCCGCGCGTTACCTCGGCAATGAATCGTTGGAACGTTTGCGCTGCGTTGCGTAACCCAAAGGGCATGCGCACATACTCAAGCAGGCCGAAGGGTGTAGTAATGGCTGTCTTCGGGATCTCGGCAGGCTCAACGGGGATTTGGGGATAGGCCTTGAGAAGGTCCACCTTACTAAAGATTTTGGATCCTTCCAAATGGCCTATGAAATCTTGGATGTGTGGAAGGGGATAGCTATCGTGGACCGTGTGAGCGTTGAGCGCCGGTAGTCACCGCACGGACGCCAGTCATCCGGTTCTTTCTTGGGCACCAGATGAAGCGGGGAGGCCCAACTGCTGGACGAAGGGCGAATAATACCTAGCTGGAGCATGTGCTCGAATTCCCTTTTAGCAATGTCCAGACGCTCACTGAAGAGGCGGGGCGGACGGGCTGCGACGGGTGGACCACGCATGACAATGTGGTGGGTGACGCTGTGCTTGGGTGGCTGATTTAAATTGCAGGGCCTCGTCACTTCAGGGAAGTCTTCGAGGATACGAGCATACGGGCATGATGGGATCAGCGTGCGGATGCCAGTGGGAGCGACAGCCGACAGAACGCCAGGGATCGAGAGGCGCGTCTTGCTGTCAATAAGGCGATGGCAGCGCATGCTGACGTCAAGGTCGAAATGAGTCAGGACGTCGGAACTGAGGCTAGGCTGATGAACGTCGGCCACGATGAAGACCCACCGGAATGTGCGCCGCAGGCCAAGGTCGAGAGTGAGGGACCGCAGACCATACGTGGCGATGGGGGTAGAGTTTGCCGCGCAGAGTGTAGGTCCAGGTGACTTAGAAGCGCGGTCACGTTCGGAGGACGGCAGTACACTGACCTCGGCACCCGTGTCTACAAGGAACCGCAGGCCGGAAATTCAATCCATGACTATGAAACCCTTACAAAATTGGTTCTTGAATTTCTGATTACATCTTGATATGTTTTTGATGATACATCAGTGTTATCATAAACTCAACAGGTGATGACTTTTAACATCAAGTTGTCAGCAGTCACTCAGTAGAGAATACACATCACAATTTCTGCAGATACACCTATGCAGATTTTCAGCTTATATGCCTGATGTATAAACACTACAGACATTTAGCATCAAGTTGGCAGCTGTCACTCAGTAGAGAATACACATCACAATTTCTGCAGATAAACTTATGCAGATTTTCAGCTTATATGCCTGATGTATAAACACTGAAGACATTTAGCATGAAGTTTGCAGCAGCCGCTCAATAGAGGATGCACACTATGACTTTTGTAGTTAAATGTACAGAACACAAGCCTGCGCTAGCCCGCCGGCGACACAAACATCAGCTCGCAAAATAATTTCCGCTAGATAAAGTGATGAGTACATTACATCATATGAGAAGCGATGTCTACTGTCAAACGTTGAGCACCAACGAGGGATCCGATACTTGACCAATTCAGCTGCAGTGCACTGCGACATACGGTCCTCGGTGAACCCGCTCAGCTATGCAGATATCGCACTCGACAGCGCCGCGAATATCACCGTATATTTTCTTCTTTGTGTGAAATTATTGTGAGCATATGGTAATTAAGGCAGCCGGGTTGTAAGGCGAGGTCACATGCTGCCGTCAGTGATCTTGCGGTGCGTTTCCCGACCATTCGCATGGGGACTTGCACTGACGGGAGCGGTGCTGGAAAGTGCGATGGTACCAGCAGATAGGCGAGCGTCGAGGACTGCGCGAGCGGCGAGTGATCGGGCAAGAGGGACAGCGGCTGGTACATGAGGTGGAGCCGCGCAGTTCATGGGAGGACGTCCGAAGGGCGTCGATGGAAACGGCGAACTGGTCATTCCGGGACTCTGAGCGGGCCATGATTGAGGACTGTGACGTTGAAGAGAGGGCGGCGACTGAAGGAGAAGTCGCGTCGTGTACTCGATCAGCGAGCGGGGCGAGGCGGTCGAGGGTCAAGTCCTCTGTAGCAGCCAAGACAAGGCGGGTGGACTGTGGTAAGCGCTGCAGGAAGAGCTCCCTCAACAGCGCACCGTTCGAGTCGACGTTGCTTGTGCCCAGGAGCTGTCGCATGCTGTTGAGCAGCTTGGAAGTGCGGCGATCTCCACGGTCCTCGAAGGTGAGCAGGTGCTGGAGGTGCGCGCTCTCAGACGCCGTGGTGCGTTCTAAAATACCCTGCTTCAGTTGCTGGTACGGGGCATTACTCAAAGCTGCAGCGATAACGTCCGCCACTTCTTGATCCACTTCAGGAGGCAGGTTGCAAAGTAAGTGGCGAAACCGCGAAGTCTCCGAGGTGATGTGGTGCAGATAGAAGATGGCTTCGACCTGGGCGAACCACACCTGCGGGTTCTGGCGCCAGAACGTGGGCAGGCGGAGCTGTAGAGCTGTGACGTCCCGTGGGCGCGAGGTAGCGTCAGGCGGAAGGTTACATGAGGGCGGGAGGTTGCTGGGGTCGGTCATCTCTTAGGCCAGAGTCACCACTGTCGGTAACCGAGGGGTCGCAGCGGAGCGCCAGAACAAGAGGACCAGCTCAGCAGGCTTTCAGAACGGACTAGCGCGTGCCGTGCTTGCGCTGCTGGCACGCGCCGCCCAACTTAATTTTTCTCGTCAGTCGCAACCGGCCCCAAAGCGCCGGCCGAGAGCGCTGACTTTAGCGTCCCCGCTTAACAGCGTCGGTGGGCGCTACATATATATTCCTAAACACTCTAAATATCCCGACTGGTTCTCATCTGAACTTATCACTGCACTAAAGTATAAAGATCGCGCGCACCGTAATTCTAAAAGTCCTATGCTTAATAAGTGGAGAGAATTCTGCTTTTTTCGAACTCTCTGCAAGCGCCTCTACAAGCGGGATCATGACTCATCTATTGCATTCTTGGAGAAAAAGCGTCTCCGACAGGCAGGTGGAATTTGGAAGTATATCCGCAAGCGCTCTGGTAATCGCAGAGAGTGTTTTCGCCTGATCGACTCTCGAGGAGTAGAAGTCCAAGCAGTCGCGGGGTGTTTTGCTGCCCATTTCTCTTCATATATAAACCTTTAGGTTTCAACGCTGGTGTCAGTCAGCAGCAGCACACAACGGCTCCTACATCTAGTCCTATGTTGTTTGATGAAAAGCTGATCAGCGAATGCCTTAAGCGCTTGAAGCCTTCCATATCCAGCTGTCCTGATGGCATCCCCTCCGCAATTTTATAAGTTTACGGCAGTATAGTTGCCCCAGTATTGACATCGGTATTTTATAACTTTCTGAATACTTCCACTTTCCCTCGCATGTGGAAAACTGCTCGTGTTTTTCCTGAATTTAAGTCTGGCTGTAAAACCAATGTCTCAAATTATCGCACAATTTCTCTTCTCTGTGCCACGTCTAAGATTTTTGAGCTTGCTCTTCACAAGGTATTGTCTTTTACTGTGAACAACGCATTGATCCAGAATCAGCATGGATTCCTCACCGGCCGCTACACTATCACAAATCTCACGTTTCATGATCCATACCTCCTCGCCAGTACTCCAAAGGGGGCAAGTTGACATAATTTATTGTGACCTCAGCGAAGCTTTTGATGGGGTGCTTTGCTCACTGCTTCTGATCAAGCTTACACACTTTGTTGTTGAATCGTAAATTGTGAATCTCTTGCAGACTTATCTTACTGATAGATCATAGACGTCAATAGACGTCAATGGCCAAACGTCTTCTTCTTACGTTGCAACTAGCAGCGTTCCGCTGGAATCAGTATTGGGACCACCCCTTTTTTAATTTTTATAAATGACGTTCCTTCCGCCATTCAGAATTCTTCATTCCTTCTATATGCTGATGACTTCAAGATGTTTAAGGCAATTCATACTGTTGATGACTGTCGCATCCTGCAGTCTGACCTGCTTTCTTTTTCTAAATGGTGCACAGATAATAACCTCACCTTGAATGCTGCTAAGACCAAAGTCATGGCTTTCACCCGCAAAACAGCGAGCATTCCTTTTTCTTATTCAGTAGATTCTGTACCATTGCGTAAGGTCCGTGATATTGTCACGTAGTACTGACGATGAAGAAAACAGTCGTAAAACTGTGTACAACGAAACTGGTTGTTTATTGGGCGAACCTGTGCCCACAAAAGCAAGGTACACTCAAAGCACAACGATAGCGGCGAACACAGTCGGCGATCGTCGAAAATCTGATCAGCGGCGAAACGCGTCGGCTTTTATACCTGAGTCATCGAAGGTTCTAGATTAATCCCTGATGCCCGCGTGTCTTCCAGAAAGTTCTAGACAATTCGCGTCAGTCATGCAATCAGATAACATAAGCGTCGGTGAAAACAGGCAATGGAAAGAAGCATCGATAACGTTCTAGAAACTTCCGATACAGGCGCGTCCTGCGCCGAGCGATAACGTTTAACATTTGTTAGCCGCTGGAAAGCGGCCACCGGTGAAAGATAAACATCTATACGTGTCAATACCCTCCCCTTAAAAAGCATCGTCCCGATGCTACAAACAAATGTGAAAGCGAAAACAAAACCACGCGTAATAAAGAAAAAAAAAGTAACAAAGTACCTAAGTTCGTCAGCGGGCGTAGAAAGGCTTAAGACGCACTACATGGACGACTTCGGGTCGTGCGCGGCGCCGCTGTGATTGCGAAATGCCGTTAGGCACGACCTCATAGTCCAGTGCGCCAATACGTCGGATGATCTTATATGGTCCGAAATAGCGACGTAAGAGTTTTCGCTAAGTCCTCGTCGGCGTATCGGAGTCCAGACCCAAACACGGTCTCCGGGCTGGTACTCGACGTAGCGTCGTCCAAGATTGTAGTGTCGGCTGTCGGTCCTCTGCTGGTTCTTTATGCGCAGGCGGGCGAGCTGTCGACCTTCTTCGGCACGCTGCAAATAGGTGGCAACGTCTAGATTTTCCTCATCGGTGACGTCCGGTAGCATGGCGTCAAGCGTCGTTGCCGGGTTCCTTCCGTAGACCAGGTTGAACGGCGCCATGTGCGTCGTTTCTTGCACGGCCGTGTTGTATGCGAAGGTCACGTACGGAAGGATGGCATCCCACGTCTTGTGTTCGACGTCGACGTACATTGCCAGCATGTCGGCGATGGTCTTATTTAGGCGCTCGGTGAGGCCATTCGTCTGCGGGTGGTAGGCGGTGGTCCGGCGATGGCTTGTCTGGCTGTATCACAGGATGGCTTGAGTTAGTTCTGCCGTAAAGGCCGTGCCTCTGTCGGTGATGAGGACTTCTGGAGCACCGTGACGGAGGAGAATGTTCTCAACGAAGAATCGGGCTACCTCGGCGGCACTGCCTTTGGGCAAAGCTTTTGTTTCGGCGTAGCGGGTGAGGTAGTCCGTAGCTACGACGATCCATTTATTCCCGGACGTCGACGTCGGAAAAGGCCCAAGTAAGTCCATCCCGATCTGCTGGAATGGTCGGCGAGGTTGTTCGATCGGCTGTAGAAGTCCGGCTGGCCTTGTCGGCGGTGTTTTGCGTCGCTGACAGTCTCGGCATGTCCTTACGTAATGGGCGACGTCGGCAGAGAGGCGAGGCCAGTATTATTTTTCTTGTATCCTCGCGAGCGTGCGGGAAAAACCGAGATGTCCAGCCGTTGGGTCGTCATGGAGAGCTTGCAGAACCTCTGGACGCAACGCTGAGGGTACCACGAGGAGGTAGTTGGCTCGGAGAGGCGAAAAGTTCTTCTTTAGGAGAATGTCGTTTTGCAAGAAAAACGACGCCAATCCTCGCCTGAACACCTTCGGCACAGTGACGGTCTTGCCTTCTAGGTAGTCTACAAGGCTCCTTAGTTCCGGGTCGGCTCGCTGTTGTTCAGCGAATTCGTCGGCACTGATGGGTCCCAAGAAAGTGTCGTCATCCTGGTCGTCCTGTGGCGGCGGTTCGACGGGGGCGCGAGACAAGCAGTCGGCGTCAGAGTGCTTTCGGCCGGACTTGTAGACGACGGTGATGTCGAATGCTTGAAGTCTCAGACTCCATCGTGCGAGGCGACCTGAAGGATCCTTCAAGTTAGCTAGCCAACACAAGGCGTGGTGGTCGCTTACAACTTTGAAGGGCCTGCCATAGAGGTAGGGGCGAAACTTTGATGTAGCCCAGATGATGGCGAGGCACTCCTTTTCTGTTGTGGAATAATTTGATTCCGCCTTCGATAGCGACCGGCTAGCGTAACTTACAACCCTTTCTAGTCCGTCAGTCCTCTGCACAAGCACGGCGCCGAGTCCTACGCTGCTTGCGTCGGTGTGGACTTCGGTATCGGCGTTTTCGTCGAAATGCGCAAGAATGGGCGGCGATTGCAGGCGTCGCTTCAGTTCTTCAAGTGCTTCGATTTGCGGCGTCTCCCACTTGAACTCGACGTCGGCCTTCGTGAGGTATGTCAGTGGCTCGGCGATCCGTGAAAAATCCTTGACGAAGCGCCTGTAATAGGCGCACAGGCCAAGAAATCTACGCACTGCCTTCTTGTCGGCGGGCGGAGGAAAGTCAGTGATGGCCGCCGTTTTCTGTGGGTCAGGGCACACTCCAGACTTGTTGATGACATGGCCCAAAAACAAGAGCTCCTCGTATGCGAAGCGGCACTTTTATGGCTTCAACGTGAGTCCGGAGGTCTTGATAGCTTGAAGAACTGTTTCAAGGCGCCGGAGGTGTTCCTCGAAGCTTGAGGCAAACACAACGACGTCGTCCAAATAGACGAGGCAAGTCTGCCACTTCAAGCCTGCCAGTACTGTATCCATGACCCGTTGGAAAGTCGCAGGTGCCGAACAAAGACCAAACGGCATGACCTTGAACTCGAACAGTCCGTCGGGTGTTATAAAGGCAGTCTTCTCCCGGTCTCTCTCGTCGACTTCGATTTGCCAGTAGCCGGTTTTGAGGTCCATCGACGAAAAATACTTTGCGTTGTAGAGTCGATCCAAGGCGTCGTCAATCCGTGGGAGAGGGTATACGTCCTTCTTCGTGACTTTGTTGAGGCGACGATAATCGACGCAGAAACGTAGGGTTCCATCCTTCTTCTTCACTAACACCACGGGGGACGCCCACGGGCTCTTGGACGGCTGGACGATGTCGTCGCGTAGCATTTCGTCGACTTGTTGCCTTATGGCCTCGCGTTCGCGCGCCGAAACTCGGTACGGGCTCTGACGGAGTGGGCGGACATATTCGTCGGTTATGATGCGGTGCTTGGCGACCGGGGTTTGTCGAACTTTTGACGACGACGAGAAGCAGTCCTTGTATTGCAGGAGCAGAGCTTTTAGCTGTTCTTTCTTATGCCAAGGAAGGTTCTGATTGACGTCGAAAGTTGGTTCAAGTACTACAGTCTTCGTTGCAGGTGCACTAGAATCCGTGAAGGCAAAAGCACTGCCGGCTTGTACTATTTCGTCGATGTAGGCGACCGTTGTGCCTTTGTTAATGTGCTTGTATTCGTCGCTGAAGTTCGTGAGCATCACTCTTGCTTTCCCTTCACGTAGCTGAGCTATGCCTCTAGCGACGCAAATTTCACGATCGAGCAGTAAGTGATGATCGCCCTCGATGACGCCCTCCATATCTGCAGGCACTTCGGCACCGACGGAAATCATTACACTGGAGCGAGGCGGAACGGTGACTTGTTCTTCTAGCACATTCAAGGCATGGTAACTGATGTCTGTATCCGGTGGTATCGCGTTGTGCGTTGAAAGCGTTATTGACTTGGACCTTAAATCGATGACTGCACCATGTTGGTTTAGAAAGTCCATGCCTAGGATGACGTCCCTGGAGCAGTGCTGCATGATTACGAAGCTCGCCGGGTAAGTGCGATTGTTAACCGTGACTCGCGCTGTGCAGATTCCAGCCGGCGTTATTAGGTGGCCTCCCGCTGTCCGGATATCAGGTCCTTGCCAGGCCGTCCTCACCTTCTTCAACTTGGCGGCGAACGGGCCACTGAAGACGGAATAGTCAGCTCCAGTGTCGACGAGAGCGGTGACGCTATGACCATCGATTACCACGTCTAAGTCGGTAGACCGTCGTCTGGCGTTGCGGTTAAGTCGTGGCGTCGGATCACGGCTACGTCGGCTTGCTTCGCTGCTGCTACGTCGCGTCGGTAGGTCTTCTTTCGGCGGCGAAGTGTTGTCGTCAAGGCTCTTGCTAGGCGGTGTGCTGGTACCTCGTTGTGATGATGCGTGAGTTGTCGTCGTCGGTGGCGGCGGAGGATCTTCGGTATTGCGTCGTACAGCAACCGCACCTCCATCGGTTGCTGCCTTTAGTTTCCCGGATAGGGGCTCACGGACCGGCCCCGCGCTGGGCCAGTGTATGGTCGGCGCTGCGGCGACAGGTAACGTCCTGGTGACGGTGAGCGTGAGGGTCGTCGTGGTTGCCACTGGGCTCCGGCGAGGTAGTCAGCGATGTCGCGTGGTCGCTCGCCAAGCTGTGGACGTGGCGCGTTGACGGCGAACCCTCGTAGGCCCATCTCGCGGTATGGGCATCGGCGGTAGACATGGCCGACTTCCCCGCAGTGATAGCAGAGCGGGCGGTGGTCGGGGGCGCGCCAAATGTCCGTCTTCCGCTGGTGGCTGCGCTGGGCGACGGGCGGGCGTGCTGGCGGCGGAGGCGGTGGACGACGGAACTGCGGCGTTACGGGGCCCTGGCGCGAGCGCGGAGGGGGGCCTTGACGACGGGCGACGGCGGCGTAGGTCATCGCTTGCGGCGGTAGTTGAGGCGATGCCGGAACTTCTGGCACTTCCAGTGATCGCTGAACCTCTTCTTTAACTATGTCGGCGATTGAAGTCACCTGAGGCTGCGACCTTGGGAATAATTTCTGTAGTTCTTCCCGTACAACAGCTCTGATCGTCTCGTGCAGGTCGTCGGCACCTAGAGCTTGAGCTTCGGCGTAGTTTGTCAGCGCACGGCGGTTGTATTGTCTGGCTCGCATTTCAAGCGTCTTCTCGATCGTTGTCGCCTCCGAAAGAAATTCTGCCACTAGTCTTGGGCGGGTTGCGCATCAATCCAGTGAATAGATGCTCTTTGACGCCCCGCATCAAGAACCTAACTTTCTTTTCTTCAGACATGTCGGGGTCGGCGTGGCGGAAGAGGCGAGTCATCTCCTCCGTGAAGATCGCGATGCTCTCGTTCGGCAATTGAACTCTGGTTTCCAGGAGAACTTCAGCCCTTTCTTTTCGTACGACACTCGTGAAGGTCCTCACGAAGTTCTCGCGAAATAGGTCCCAAGTCACCAGGGTGGTCTCCCTGTTCTCAAACCATGTCCGAGCAGCGTCATCCAACGAAAAATAGACATGGCGCAGCTTGTCATCGTCGCTCCATTTGTTGAATGTCGCGGTCCTCTCGTACGTCTCCAGCCATGTTTCAGGGTCTTCAGCTGATGATCCACGGAAGGTCGGTGGCTCCCGAGGTTGCTGCAGCAGGATGGGGGACGCTGGGGCTGCCATTGAGGTCGTTGACTGGGCCTTGATCGCTGTGGTCTTCTCGCGAAGAAGTCCGTATTCTGGCAAAAGACCTTGCTGCCTACGGCTAGCTCGCTGGTCCTTCGCGACGTTGGTCTCGTCCTCCGGTTTCGGGCTTGGGTCGTGGCTTTGCGGGGGCGTCCGCTGCATGGACACAAAAGCACCTCCACCAGATGTCACGTAGTAGTGACGATGAAGAAAACAGTCGTAAAACTGTGTACAACGAAACTGGTTGTTTATTGGGCGAACCTGTGCCCACAAAAGCAAGGTACACTCAAAGCACAACGATAGCGGCGAACACAGTCGGCGATCGTCGAAAATCTGATTAGCGGCGAAACGCGTCGGCTTTTATACCTGAGTCATCGAAGGTTACTAGATTAATCCCTGATGCCCGCGTGTCTTCCAGAAAGTTCTAGACAATTCGCGTCAGTCATGCAATCAGATAACATAAGCGTCGGTGAAAACAGGCAATGGAAAGAAGCATCGATAACGTTCTAGAAACTTCCGATACAGGCGCGTCCTGCGCCGAGCGATAACGTTTAACATTTGTTAGCCGCTGGAAAGCGGCCACCGGTGAAAGATAAACATCTATACGTGTCAATATCAATGATCTTGGTCTACTTTTTGATACAACTTTACACTATTCAGCTCCCACTTAACGCGTTGCATTGCGGGGTGTGCGCACTATTGGCAGTGTTTGCCGACTATCTAGATAATTCAATTCTCCTACACCGTTCCACAAGTTGTACACAACAATCTGTCTTCCTCAACTAGAATACGCGTCGGTCGTCTAGAACGGCATTTCTAGATCCAACAGTGAAATTATAGATCTAGTCCAGAAAGAGTTTCTAAGCATATATCATCACCGCTTTTCTAGCACGGACACTGGACCTTGATTTAGCACTGTCGGGTTATTGTCATTGCCCTTACTTCGCTGCCGACGTAATCGTGCTGACCTTCTGTTTGTGTTCAAACTCCTTCACGGTATGCGCATGTGCCCCGAACTCCTCTGTTGTATCATGTTTCGTAGTCCGCGCAAGATCATCATAGAACACAGACCTTTCCATGTTGCTGCCTGTCACCATCAACACTCAACCGTCCACAGAATACAGAGTCTTTATAACGCCCACTTTCGTGGCCTTGATATTTTTCACAGCTTGATGTCATTGTTCTGTTCTGAGCTTTCCGTTGTTGTGTCTTAGTTTCACATGTTGTTCAACTTCCCTTCTCCCCCTTTTTCTTACGTATGCATTTTGCGCCTTGTTGTATGTTCAGGTGCCCACAAATAACTCGTAATGCCGGACCGGTGGCCGCTCGTCGGCGGAGTGCGCTGAGGAAAAAGTAGTGCCAGGGTCTACGCATGCGCGGTCTCCCTAGCAAGGTCACTTCGCTCCCCAGTGCATCTAAATAGGTGTTGCCTTGCTCCAAAAGAATGGCGTTGGGTGCATTTTAGCGTTGTCACAGGTGCGGATGCGGTCTCTAAAACGCTGTGTGCGCCCGTGTGCACGCGATGGAGCATAAGCGCTCGTGCGTTAATGGGCATTGGCGCCTTCTAAAGCGAAAGGCTTAACTGGCTCATTAGACGCCGAATGTGACCATCGTCGGCAACAGTTGCGGTAGGAAAATTCAGAAAGCGGCGTACTACTCCTCTACCGTTCAATAAAGCATGTAAAAGTGAATTAAGCACCAAGTAGCTAAAAGTTATTAAGAGTAATTCAAGTGACCCAAAAACTAAATAAAAGTAATTAAGGTAATTAACAAGACCAATACACGGACATCATACGACCCTTTTATTAATGCGTGCTTAAGTGAATTATAAGTAACTAAGAATAATTACGACTAATTATAAGTAATCAAGGGCTGCGAATAGTAAAAGAGACTACTTAACATCAAATAGAAACTCCGTGATAAGACTGGTCACGCCAAATTAAGACTAATTAAGAGTTCCAAAGAGTAGTACGAGAGTCCTTCCATTTTGGGAAGGACATGGAAGGACTCTGGTAGTACCTACTAATTAGGATCAGTTCAAGACTTCGTAACAGCAAGTAAAAATTATTGAAACCGAATCGTGACCAAATAATAGCTAAAAATTATTAATCGAAATAAGCAAACAATCGCAAATGAAATGGCGTTAACGCATTAAAGCTTTCGCCGTCAAAGTCGTCCTGGCAATCGATATGGGACCCCAGTGAAAGCTTTTTTTTTTTCATACGCATTTAACTCACGCTGCTGAACACCCCCTTGATTACCAACGTATCACCACACTGAACAAAAATATTGAATGTTTGCGCCAGCCAACGCAGACGCGATCAAATGTTAGAATACTCCCTACTAAACGTGCAGCGAAGCGGCCAGATTTTGTAAATAAATAGCGCACTATGCGATGTTCATTATTACTGCGAAGCATTGAAGAGACCTTTATTATAGTGCCGCATGCATAAAATTAATTCCTGTACATGAAATTACACTTACACCTGAGTTTTTAATTCGTACCACTAGTCAAGAGGTGCATTGTCCTACGTTCCCGATATGATTAGCAGATCGCTCGGCTATTATAAATTGCAGGGTTAGAACTGAAGTCGGGAGAAAAACTTTATCGCAAATTCCGCGTTCCGAAAACGTTTGTGGTTGGATGTACTGTATATATGCGTCGTATAAAAGAGCGCTAGCACGGAGTGCATCTTCGTTGAACCTAATGTATGCAGGAGCACCGTGATGCACTTTGGTGTCGCCGGCAACCACGAGCGAGTCCAGCTGTCCGACGCGCCATCGTCACAGTTGGCCATCGCCAGCTTCGGCGCGCAGTCACACTTCCCACGTTCCGGAAGACCCGCGGCACGAACAGGTATACGTCGCTTTGTGTGTGTGTGTACCTGTACGCACTCGGAACTATGTACGTTGCACGACCGCCTTATAGGCAGAGCTTTCCATTCCACGTGTTTCGAGTGCAACCTTCTCGCGCCAGTGAACGGGAAGTGTCTTGTTGTAGCGATTGGTTCGCACTTTAAACGAAATGGGGAAAGTAAGAAAAAAAAATATACAGTCACCCTTCCACTCCGTCCTCGCCTCTCATCCTCTCCTGGTCCCGTGACCTGCGTGACACCAACGGACGGATGGACGGCGCAGCCTCGACCTACAACCGCTCCGCTGTTAAATCTACTTCTGACTGCAGCTTAACGTCTAGCTATACATATACATCTGCTTGACACCAGAACGGTGGTCAGCAGTGGGGTTGTGGGAGTACAGACCCTATTGCGAACGCCGTAAAAGCAGACTGCCTGCGCCCCAGTAAACTATCAGTCTCGGATCCTATCAGTCAACAATGCTAGTAAAGCGCGTTTCGAAGTTGGATCAACGTACGGGACATTATTGGGTCTTCAGGTAGAACTAATGTGCCACAAGCCTGGAGTGCAACCACGTTTATTTTTTTTTCGTGTAACTTGTAACGAAATTGATTTGCAACATTGCGATTATAGTTGCAGAGGAAGAGTGTCGAAAATGTCTTGGACTAGTGTTCTGGCGCGCTACAGCGAGTCGGCGACTCGCTATTGGCTTGCTAGCCAGCTGGCGATTTCTATGGGCAAAACCGGAACTTTTCCAGGCTCTTTAGAAACAGGAAAATGATCTATGCGTGATTGACTTGGCGGTTGCGGACCAAGTCAGACATACGGATCATTCTGAAAAAAGAAAGGTTAAATTTTTACTTTAGGCGCGAAGCCTTACGTGCGGATGAACCCAACCTAATAGTCGTTAGCAAGCTCCTACAGGAGCTTCCAGTATCTTTCGCGCTCCCGTTGATAAATTGCTTAGAAGTGATTAAGAACTTTTTCATCAATTTATGTCAAAGACGTCAACACATGGTTCGTGCAGCGCTTTTTAAAACATAAGTATCACATATTGGCGTCGCGCGCTACCTTTTGCATTTTTTTTCGTGCTGAAAGATACTCTTGGTCTTTCTGACCATAAAGGCCACTTTTTGCATAGCGGATACGCCTCTCAAAGTGCGATACTTTTCTTGTTTTTCACGAAACGCAGCCTGAACCAGCGCCCGCCGCACGCTACGACTGGCCGGCCGCCACTCTGCTCGAGCAGCTGCTCGAGCACTGCCAACAGGAGGCTCCGGTGACCTTCGAACAGGCACTGCGGCTCACGTGAGTTGTCCACGCGTAGGGTATACATACTTGCTCAGTTCCCCCAACACCACCTAGATAGCGCAAGGCCTGCTCACTCCGATCCATGACGTCATGCAGCCTAGCCCGAAATTTCCATTGTAAAGCCTGGCGTGACGAAAGCGGTGACGTCGAAATCACCGCTGCTTCCTCGGGAGCATCCCCATTATATTTCATGGCAGACGGGCCAGGTAGCATGACGTCATGGATCGGAGTGAAGAGGCCTTGTGCTATCTGGGTGGTGTTGGTTACCCTCCCTGCGGTCTCAGTGTGACCCTTTCCACGCCTGCATGTGCACACGTGCCTGAGGGGAAGGGAACAGTCTAGAGAAGCGCCGTATAGGCCAGTTTAGGCTCGCATGCGGCACCGCTTAAAGCAGCTTTGTTTGGGGGCGTTTGTTCCCCACGGAAATGTACCTTATTAGCAGATAATGTCGTCGGCTGTCCAATCTCTTCTCACGGGTCAAGTGGTCAAGTGCGCGTCCGCCATTGATACGTGTCTCACCGTATGTGCTACACATGTCAGAGTAGTTGTTGGTGCTCGATCGCCTACATTCGACAATGTATACACTGCACTATTCGTGGCGCGCGTATAATCTGATCGGACGCGCCTCCTTTGCTATAAGGAATTGGCGACGACGTTGAAGAAAATTCGGATCCACTGTTTGCGCATTTGGCGCCGAGCGATAATTTGATAGCAGCGACCGTCTGGTGAACACTGGCAGAAATTAAAATAACGACCCGTGAAAATACGATATATATATTGTGAAACAAGGTTAAGGCAGTCAAACTCACCTTTTTTCTCTCGAGCGAGAGCCCCACCACCAGGCCCCAAAACGGTGATGATGAGAATGCACAGTTGAGAATATGAAGCTGAAGAATAGTGCTGACACTAATTTCCCCGCGCGTGCAAGCGGCCAGCCAGGCCGCGACTTAGCCAGGAGGGAGGCGCCGAACGAATCGTGTGAGACGCGAAACGTGAACGATCACCGAACCACGATAACGATGGTCGGAAGAAACCTCGACGGGAGTAACGCGATAGTTCACTGGGGATGTTTGCTCATTAATAATGTAGGGGCCAAGGAAGCGCGATTCAAACTTCTCACACAAACCGGGTGTACGAATGGGCGTCCAAAGGAGCACTTCATCTCCAGGACGAAAGGAGACGTCTCGACGAGAGATGTCGTAACGTTACTTGCGGTCTAGTTGACTGACTTAAGTGTTGAAGCGAGCACGGTCACGACATTCGTCAAGTCGCGAGACGAGCTGTCCTGGTATACTAGCCGAGGTGTTAGTTGGGGCAGTTAATAAAGCGGCGTCGATAGTGAATGTCGGCGAACGGCCGTAAACGAGGTAGAAAGGTGAGTACCCTGTAGTTGGTTCGATAGCAGTGTTGTGAGCAAACGTCACAAACGGTAAATGTTTGTCCGAATTGTCGTGGCTTGGCCCGATACACATTGATATCATATCGGTTAGCGTGCGATGCAATCGCTCTGTTAAGCCATTTGTTTGAGGGTGGTATGTGGATGTCGTCTTATGAACTGCGCCACAAGCTCTGAGTACTTCTTCGATCATTTGTGACATGAAAGTCTTGCCGCGATCACTCAACAGTACACGAGATTAACCATGACGCAGCACAATACCCTCCAGAAAGAAGTCGGCAACGTCTGAGGCCGAACTAGAGCGTAGAGGTGCGGTCTCTGCATACCGTGTGAGGTGGTCGACAGCTGTCACGATCCATCGATGACCTGCTGGCGTTATGGGCAGAGGTCCGACCAGGTCGATTCCAACGATGGCAATAGGTGTCTCGGGACATGGGATGGGCTGTAGAAGGCCAGCAGGAGGCGAAGTCCGTCGTTTTCGCCGTTGACACTGGACGCAAGAAGCGACGTATTTGGCCACAAAGATAGACATGCTCGGCAACAAGAAACGGCTCCTAACGCGGTGGTATGTTTCGTGGAAACCAAAGTGGCCAGCAGATGGGTCGTCCTGAAAGGCTTCAAGGATTTGTGTGCGCATCGAACTTGGAAGAACAGGTACCCAGCGGTGGCCGTCGGTGTTGTAAATGTAGCGGTGCAGCACGTCGTTGTCGAGCTTAAATAGTCGCAGTTGTCGACGTAATCGGGCATTCGGTGCAGAAATAGTACCGCACAGGCGTTGGATGTTGTTGCTGCAGTAGGGATCAGAACGTTGACATGAGGCGAACTGAGTTCCGCCATTAGAAGATGGCGTGTCAGTAACCGTTAGAAGTAATAACGCAAGTGGAGACTTAGTCTCATTATCAAGTGGTGATCAGTGGAGAGACGTGCTCGAAGATAATAGTGGCAGGGGGCAGCGAGACAGAGCGTCGGCATCTTAATGCTTTTTCTCAGACTTGTAGACAACGTCCAAATCGTACTCTTGTAATCGGACCACCCAGTGACCAAGGCGTCCAGACACATTTTTCATTGACGACAACCAGCATAAGGCATGGTGGTCGGTTATGACTGTGAAGTGGCGTCCATAAAGATATGGTCGAAACTTTTGTATGGCCCAAACTACTGCGAGGCATTCCTGCTCTGTTATCGAGTAGTTCTTTTCGGCAGCCGTTAATGCGTGACTGGCATAAGCAACAACTCTCTCTCTCGTGTAGTGGTGTCACGCTGTAGAAGGACAGCACCAATCCCATGGCCACTAGCGTCGGTGTGCAAACAAGTTGGTGCGTTCTCATCGAAGTGATAGAGGACAGGGTCAGTTTTTAAGGCTTGCTTGAGGGCTTGGAAAGAAAGTTCGCAGTCGTCAGTCCAAGTGAGAGCAGTGACCGACGGCAGCAACTTGTGCAGCGACGACGCCATTGCAGCAAAATGACTGATGAAGCGGCGGAAGTAGGATGGCAGGCCCAAGAAGCTTCTTAATTGTTTTTGATCTTCGGGGCGAGGGAGAAGCGAAGCACGGCAGCAACCTTGTCGGGATCTGGTCGAACGCCATCTTTACTAATAAGGTGGCCCAACACTTTGATGTTGTTTCGGGCAAAATGGCATTTTTTGTGTTGAGTTGGAGTCCAGCGTTGGAAATGCATGTGAAAACTTCGTCCAAACGCTCAAGGTCCTGACGAAAAGTTGTAGAAAAAAAATAACGATGTCATCTAAATAACATAGACAGGTCTTCCACTTAAGCCCGCGTAAAACTGTATCGGTCATGCGTTCAAATGTTGCAGGAGCATTACAGGAACCGAAGGGCATGACGTTGAATTCGTAAAGTCCGGCTGGCGTTGCGAAGACTTGTCTTGTCCTTGTCCGCTTCGTCCATGGGTATTTGCCAGTACCCGAATCGGAGGTCTAGACTTGAGAAATATTCAGCGCCCTGGAGGGAGTCAATGGCATCGTCGATTCTTGGCATCGGATATGCGTCTTTGCGCGTGATCTTATTAAGTGCTCGATAATTGATGCAAAATCGTACAGAGCCGTCTTTCTTGCGGACCAAAACAACAGGAGACGACGAAGAACTGGACGATGGCCGAATGATATCTCTTTAAGCATGTCGTCAACGTTGTCCGCAATGATTTTCCGTTCTGCGGAAGACACGCGATACGGGCGGCGGCGTACAATAGAACTGCCTTCGGTTTTAATGCGATGCACTGCGACGGAAGTGCGCCCCAGAAGTCTGGAGTTAACGTCAAATAAGGCGCTGTGTTTCTGCAGTAGGGCCAAAAGGTCTTATTTCTGCGCAGCAGTCAGATCAGGATTTATCGCGTCCTTTAAAGCAGCGGCAGCAGCATGATCATCAGTTGTGGTAGACAAAGGTGGTGATTCGGTGTGAAGGGGTACCAGCGAAAGAGGTTCGGTGTCAGTAAAGCAAGTCACAGTGGTGCCCTGGGAGAGCACAACTGGCGAAGAAGTAGGGTTATGAACAGCGACGAACGCTCTACCGCCCTGAAAACGCACCAGGCTAGGAGTAATGCTAAGTCCACCAGAAATGCAGTGACTGCTCGGTGCAAGGAACACATCACCATTAACAATAGTGTCGGAAGTCAGCGTTAAAATATGCTCATTGCCCGCGGGAATGAAACAGTCGGTAGACGTGACGAAACGTAGGCTGTGAGCATCGACAGTGGACGAAGATTCATTGTCCGTCATATGAATAGTGTGCAGACGGCAAGAGATGAAAGCTGAAGCGGAGGACAGGAAGTCCCATCCCAAGATCATCGCGTAGGTACACGAAGATAGCACCACAAGCTGAATGTGATGAAGGATGCCATCAATGAAAACACGCGCAGTGCAAACAACGGAGAGCTGAACAAGAACTGCATTACCACAACGAAGGGTAGGGCCATTATATGGTGTCTTCACTTTTCGCAATCGAGAACACAAGTCAGTACTTATAACGGAAAGCGATGAACCCGTGTCAACCAAGGCTTCACTCCGTATACTTTCAACACACACCGACAGTACATTTCACGGGCGCGTCGGAGGAGTTTCACGTTGTCCAATGGATGCAGCTTTCCCTCCTGAAGCAGCACAATTTAGTTTTCCGGGCAGTGATCGGAGGACGAAGTAGCTGGTCGAAGGGGGGAAGAGGAGCGCCTCATCGGTGATGGAGAGCGCCGGCGCGGGAAACGCAATGAACCGGCAGCGTTGAATTCCTGCGGAGATGGGGAACGTCGTGGATAATAATCGTAGTAAGAACACCGCCGTTGTGGTACAGGGCCAGAAAACTCATCCCTCTCAAACCCGTCATAGCCACGCCTTTAATCTTGCTGACGGCGTCGGCAAAACCTCGAAATGTGGTCACGGATGCCGCAATAGTAGCAAACAGGTCGAGGTGGGCTCCACGCGTTGTATGGCGGAAGAGGTGGTGGTCTTGTAGTGATAGGATTCAGAGACCCGTGCGGTGCAGGCGCCTGCGGTGGTGGCTGCAGGGAGGGCGGCATTATAGAGGCAACCTGGGCGTAAGTTGGCGTAGGGATGGGGTGCGGGTTCGGGACTTGCGGACAGGTCACGGCAGCTATCTCTTCCCTCACGATATGGCGGAGGCCGCCACCAGGAGGGGACATATGGACCTCAGGAGGGGTAGACGATGCGTGGGTGTGCAGTTCCTCACGGATGATGGAGCGGATCAGGGCACGTAGCTCGCTGTCATTGGACACCTTGAAATCAGATGTGTCAGGGTGTAAGTGAAGCATATTAAGCTCATCGAAGCGCTGACACGTACTGATAATTTCTGCGACGGTAGTGGGGTTCAGCACTACAAGAGCAATGAATGCCAGAGTCCCAATACCCTTGAGCAGGTAGCGTACACGGTCACTCTCTGCCATCGAGGTGCTCCAGTTGACGAAATCGAGCTCATGGTTATAAAACCAAGTTCTCGCGACGCCGGTGAGGTAGAAGGTGACGTGCCCAAGTTTTGCAGATTTGTTACAGTGGGTAAAGTCACTGACGCGCTCGTATAGCTCCAACCAGTCGTCAACGTCTTCACCGGGAAGTCCAGCAAACACCGGTGGATCCTTCTGAGGGGTGGTGACCGTCCAAGCATGGGTTCCCGCCGGAGCATGCAGGCAACGTGGATGTCGTGGTAGTGGCCTGCTGGTCTTGAGACATGGTCGAGTGCAGTTGATACAGGCGGCGACCCGAGCGGAGCTCTAGGGATGTAGCGTAGGTGAAGCTGGAGAGAGACCGACAGCGAGAGGACGAAGGAATCTAACAGCACACTCTACCACTTGTGAGACAAGGTTTAGGCAGTCAAACGCTCCTTTATTCACTCGAGCGAGAGCCCCACCACCAGGCCCCAAAACGGTGATGATGAGAATATGAAAGGTATGAATAATGCGCACAATATATATATATATATATATATATATATATATATATATATATATAAAGCGGCAAATAGTGGATTGTTGCATTTTTGGAATAAGCATCCCTCGTATTTTCGGGGCATTTTTTTTTACAAGTCGTGGCCTCTTGTATGGGCGTATTTCCACGGGACCGTCTGCTTGTTTGCCCGAGATGATCTGGTTGTACCGTGCGCAACTCTCCACTCAATTAACAAACGTTTCCGTGATCCGTATAACGCATGTATGTTCTTATCCCATAGGGCCAAGGAGCCTCCTTTCGAAATTCGGCTTTGTCTGCAGCGGCAGCATCTCGCCAGCAAAAGTGAAGCCAGCGCTTGCCCCGACTTGAGCTCCGAAAGAGAGCCGAGCCATGCTGGAGTCCGCTCCCCAGCTTGAAGCGCTATTGGTCCGCTATAATGTAAACGCTAGGCTATTAGTAAGAATAAAATCTCGTTGTGCTCTAGCTAGAATATCGACCTCGTCCGAGTATACTGATGTTATGATCTCCCGTAAAATGTGCCAGGACGTTCGCGTTTCTTCTTAAAACCAGTGGCGCAATGTGCGGGTTTTGGTCATCCATATCTGTATGGCGCAGAAAGGGAGCTCGTCCCTCAGAATAAGGGCCCGCACAGATAACCCTCCCTATGTTTGCGCCATGCAGCGACGACTGCCGAAGGTGCGTCAAGCTGGCCGAAGGCTCCACGGCCGACGTCTACCACATCCGGAGGCCCAGCGGCGACGAGAGCGCCGTCAAGGTGATGATGATCGTGGGCGGCGGCCCGAACCAGGACGGCGTACTTGAAATGGCGTTGAGCAGCGTCATCCCCGAATGCCTCATGACCAGGTCGACAGCAACCGCCCGTATACGGGCGCCATGTCTTCTTTTTGTGTTCTAAGACCGGACGAAGTTTTTTAGAAATTGTCTCCGGAAGATAGCGCGATTCTCACCCTTGAGCTGGAATACTCGAGAGGCGGACATTATAATTGAGCGAGAAATCGAAATACCGTAATCGAATTATCAAAAAAGAATTACCTTTTTTAATTACTTTAGGACGCATATTGCAATTTACGAATTGTAGCCGCGGTTAGTTTGTGAAGCGTATTCATTTGCGAGGACTTCGCCCGATGAGACCAGTTTCGAGATAATCGTTCCCCAATTACTTTCGCCAGTTACTTTTTGTGCTTCGATGCATAAAACGAGGTTTTGTTAAAAAGAAAAACAATAGTGGAACAACGTGGCACCTTTACAGCGAGCTTGACAGCGCACATATCGTAACCGATGCCATCGTGAGAAATCTGCGCAGGACTCACCGACACCTACCCGAGATATAAAATTAGGAACGCATATTAATTGGTGGCTCAATGGCTGAAATACCCGAAAGCGTAAACCGCGTGGTCAGCAAAACGTAGGCCGCGTATTGCCAAATGCTTTTTTTGTTTAATTTTGTTTCGTAAGAATATTTTCTTTTCAATGCTAGCGTTGGCCTTCTTTAATATTTCTCCGTCACAATTGGCTAGGTCGAGCGTGCTCTAACCAATCGTTTTAGCGTACAAAGTGCTATGTGAACATGCGCCCAGGTTGGGCAGTGCGTCGGAGCAGTTTGAAGGCACAGGGGACCCCTCGTATTTGGTTGTCTACTCCTTCACTGTGCCCGCTTGGTCATTTCATAATTAAAATGTAAGGCTGCCACCGGGAGTGCTCATTGCTTCAAAAATTTTTTAAGCTGTATGCAAGGAGATGTTGGTGCCTGTTAGATGGTTCCGGCTACTCCTCTAATAACGACAGAATAAGAATATAGTCTTTACTAAGAACAGAGAAGACTATAGTGACAACAGTTGTAAATTCTACGAATGAACACAATTCTCTCCGCAGTTCACAAGCGTTCTATATGTTCATTTTGACGTACACACGGCGGACCTCATTGGTGGGAAACGCAGCGCAACCACACACGGAATCACCACATTAGCACGACTATATTATTGCACAAAGAGCATATATTGACAAATATTTACAAGAAAAAGCGAGTAGCACAGGCGTAACAACAGCCAGCCAAGATGGCGAGAATCAACCTCTGCCTCTTCTTCATCGATGCCAGCCTAATGCTGTAGTCGTCTTTTTCTGTCTCGCAGCAATATGAGTGAATACAGCGTCGTAATCAAAGTTAGAATAATAACATTGAGAAACTTTTAGGTAATCTCGATTCTTCAAGAAACTGTGCTAATGCGAGTTGCAAGTGGTCTGATGGTCATGCACATTGCTTGCTTTTACGGTATCGCAGGTTGTTTCAACCTGCAAGCAAGCAACGCGAAGCGCTGACATTGGGGCCAGTTACAAAAAAAAAGTTTATTATGGTAGAACAATTCGTAGAGGAAAAGCGAGCCAATCATGATGTCGGACGTAAAATTTTAGCGGAGGAGACCGGCCAATGCCCAAGAGCACCTACGTATGAAGAGCCTTGTGAATTGGTGCAATCCGAGATTATTTGGCTTGTGGCTATGTGCTATGATCGCGCACGAGTGGGAGTATTTCCTTCAATTAGCAAAAAAAAATAGTAGTTTCGCCCGAAAGGCGAAGCATTCATTGCGATAGCAAATTATCAGAGAGCCATACGAAGTAAGGATAGTACCTGTCACACACCCCGTGAACGAGTGCGACAGAGAGAGAGCGCCCTCTCTCTCTGTCGAAGCTGCCGCGGGGCCGGCTTGCCTCTGCTGTTTTGCGTGATGCGCGGCGCGCTTTTGTGATAGTGCCTTTATTGGCCGATTCAACTTGCAAGCATTCACTTGTTAACTAAATTAACAAGAATGGTGTCAGCGCGCACAGAAAAACATGGACACATCACACTCGATGACTGCGAACACTCGCAGTCAAAACGCTGGCGTGAGGAAACGCAGCAGCAGCAGCGAGCGAAGTGACCTTCGTGATGTTGTATTATCGCTTCAAGACAAACTGAACGCTGAGCACACACAGCATGCCCAAAGCTACGAGCCGCCGACACACCTAGACTCTGACCCCAACGCAGATCACTCTCAAGATTCGGTCGCGCGACCGTGCGCATCCGCCACATACGCAGTTGCAGCCGGAGTAACATACAGCCCCCCCCCCCCTCCCCTCGATACCTCGCAACGTTGGCTGCCTCGCGCGTGGCTAAAGATGGCTCACTTCCTGCCCGCTTTCCGCCCTTTCGCGCGGGCGAGATTGAGCCGCATCGTCGGCTCCCCTCGGACGCTTTCACTAGCACATATAGTGTACGGCGTTATTGCCCTTGGACTTTATACGGAACCTCACGGCGACGGCAGAAATTCGCCTATAGTGTGCATGTAATGAAGGGCATTCGACTGTTGGCGCGCGTCCTCCTCACTCTCCTCCGCCGGCCGCTGTCCATCTATCCAACGTGGACCAGGGAGCTTGAGAAAGCTGTCACTAGAATAAATAAACCTTAACAAACATTGCCGTCCTTGCTGCGTCTAAAAAAAGCGTCTGTAATCTTATATTTCTGTGACCGTCACCGCTTCGGTGCCTGACGCACGTGTGACACACAGTGGGTCCACACTTTGTTTGGAATCATCCGTGGGCAAGCACCCGATGCTGCTCTATTTTTTCTGCCTTTGTTTACTATTATTTATTTATTTATTTTTCAGGGAGCTAAGCAATCTCCGCTTTAACAAGACGAACAAGTCGGCCAACTTTATCGAGTTGAAGAGCTGAGTGTATACGTGCGGGCCCGTCGACAAATGCCAAGCACGATTCTCGAGGCCGTGGGGGCCGTATCTTTTGATTTTTTTTTTCGATTCGTCATCGGCTCGCGCGAAGGTAGCGCTTCCGTTAGCGCTCAGATTTGATTTAGTGGAAAGTATTTTTATTTTCTACAAAATACGGCCCCATGTTCAACCGATAACTTGCGAATTGATCTGTTTTTCTCGGCCATAACGAGAGCTTTTGGCGGGCCCTCCCTTCAGGTAAATGCGATTGAGCGTGCGCCACATCTGTTGTCCGAACTGTCTGATTGCCCATCCTTGCTTCACGACACCGCGAAGTGTGTGTTCTGCATGAGAAGACTCATGTCAAGGGACGCAATAGTGTAGAAGTTCTTTTCGCTTCGTTACATTCCTTATAATCCACCGATCCCAAACGGCCGATCGTGGGGATATAACTATGGCGGATCCGATCGCTGACGAAGCGCGAAATCTACTTGGAAAAGAACAATTTAATTAGGCCGTGCCGGTTCCCGCAGACTGGGTGGGAGGCGTCGCATTCAAGTGTATACGCGGCTGGTTCTAAGAAGCGAAACGGTCACCCCCGCTATTTAACGCGAGAGCGTTAAAGGCCGTGTCGCAGCAAATCCGGCGTAGGCGTATACACGTCGGCGTCCGCGGCCCAAGAAATCCCGAACCACCCCGACCACGCAGGCCCTCCGAATGGTGCAGAGGTGTTAGTGAACTACTTGAATTTATCAAAGTAAGATGCGTCAGAAAAATCGTAAAGTGCGACGTAAGTTGGAGGAAAAAGAAAGCGCAGTTGCCGGGAGGCCTGACAAGCAAGCAGAGATCTTCTAATGTTATCGTGTTCCACTCTTAAAGGCGAAGCTTCAGCGTCCTCCAAATTGTTTTTGCGCCTCTGCATTTCTGTATAGCACCGCCGTTCTGGCGTCGTCATCTGTTGCAGAATGTATTGCGCCCAAGGAACCTACCACCCCGTCCTGGTGAAGAGTTGGAGAGACTACGACAACCAGTTCTGCTCCGAGAACAGCGACCCCGGCAAGTGCACTTACGGCCTGCCTTTTATTCTGTTCCTCGCGCGGAATTGTTAACTTGGTGTTTTTAATGTGCATCGTCTTCAACCAATCAATACTTGTCGCACCAATACAAGTGAGTATAACAGTTCTCAACTGCCGCAGAGTCCAGATAGGTCATTTCTTAATGATGCAGCCGCCCCTTCGCAATCGGACATGTCTTCCACTCACGTGTTTCTATCCCTCCGCGTCCCCGCAGTAAACACGCATGGGTGTGTCCACGTATAAAGACAGTCACGGGATCATATGTGGGCACTCACTCAATCATTCGTCTCACTCAGAACTAAGAAGTATCCGTGTTATTGGAGTGATCTGTTCCTCTTATTTACTATTCGTCTCCCTTTGAAGTATTGTAGAACAAGCATTTCCTTATAACGACTGTTTCCTCCGTCACATGATGCGCATTTGCTACGCTCATCGCACTGAAAAATCAGTATTGCGCAAGAATAGCTTAAACCGCATGCGGACAAAGCCACAGCAAACAAAAATGTGCTGCATCTGCAGTATACGGATAACACGCGAATATTATGTATCATCACGAATGCGAGAGGCTTTGATTGTCGTATCTCCGAAACTGCGAGCGGCTTTTCACAGCGTGTTTTGTAAACAACGCTGGCATGATCATTCTCATCCGAAATTAGCACGTGGGGCTTCCTGTGCCCTGCGCTTCGTGAACGATACCAAAGAAAAGTTACAGTACTCTTCTAGAGGCAAGTTCTGTAGTATCAAGAACACTTACCGGAAAATCTGTTCGTGCACATAGTTCGCACCCACGCTATACGAATGCCTTAACGGGACATAGTAAGTGAATGGGTCCACTTGGTTCCAGCGTTTTATCATAAAAGCTACTGCATGTGTAAATCCGAAATGTGGCGTGCTGAAAGGGAATGTCCTTTAACCTGACTATCAGTAGTACTTCCGCCATGGCCCCTCTAATAGTTTATGTACTTATGTGCCACATTATAGGTAAAGTTTCTGCTTTTAATGCCCCTTTCCTCAGAAACTAATCACCGGATGACCATTTCATTTGGCAAGTATATTTCATATATAACAGTTCTCAAACAGAACCTACATTCCTGAAGCATAACTGCGAGTCGGCCTAGTTGGAACAGATTCATTTTCTTAAATTTTTGTGCGCAAACAAACAGAGCGAAGAAAAAGGAGACACAAGGACGATCGCTTTCTAACAACTGATTTTTACTATGGAAGAACCACCGGCTTAAATACCCACAGATCTGCGCGATCATGTCAATAGAACACATCAAGAGCGCATAAAATAACGCTTGTCTTGAAATGTCGCTACCCGGTCAGCATAAAAAGCAACAATGTTTCTAAAGCAAGCACGAAAGGCGAAAATGCGTTAAAGATATGATGACAAGAGCGAATTCTCTTTATCTAACAATGAAACAGAAGGATGACTGATGCATTTTTCCTTTAGTTTTTCAATCCAGTGAGCTTCCACAATTTCTCTCGCGGTTTGGTTTTTATGCCTAAACAAAATGGCGGTGCTTTCAAGACAAGGTTAGCACGCATGTTCTTCACAATGCATCGCCAAATGCGTACTATAGGGCGACCTTTGAGACTAGACAAGTGTTCTAGTCTCGTGTTAACGCATGTCGAAGTCTTGTTAGAAAGCGCTCGCCCTTGTGTCTCCTTTTTCTTCGTCCCTGTTTGTTTGCGCACAAAAATGTAAGAAAAAGACTACATTCCTGTTTGTATTAGCAGCCTGCAAGGAAGAATGTTTACACTTGTGGGGATATATAAGAAAACTTAGATGTTTTTGTTTTCGCCAATATATCTTTAGAAGATTTTACTTTAGTTTAATTGTTATCACTACAGTGCTACTGTAAATGTTTCACTATAGTCTGGGGAGTAGTTTTGTTGATAAGTGCACCGAAGATACCAAAAACGCTAAATTAGCATTTTGTGGAAAATATTTCCTTTCCACGTATGCCACAAAGCTTGAAAGGGCTGCAGCACAACGCACGTGATTTATTGCTTTCTTGCACCCTTCGGGTTGTATGCCAAATATGCATTGTTGAGTGTGTTTGCACTGCATTGTTCCTAAGGTTGTGTATTTTTCTTCTTTTTGTGTTGAAACATAACTAACAATTTTTTGTTGGTTTACGTCGAAACCATCACGGTTTTTCCGCGCACGCCATAATTTCCTCAAAATTAGAAGTTTATTTAAATTGAGAACGAAATTTATGACGTTCCTCTGTTGACAGAATATACGAGTAAAGGGAAAAATTCTACGCGTTCATATATACTTTTTTTTTACGGAGCGCAGAATTGTCAATGTAAATGAACTCGAATTTATTGCACACAACGACAGCACGAGAAGCCAAAAATGGAAAAAGCTCGATCAAGCGGTTCCCAAATATGGCCCTCTTTTATGACATTTTTAACGTACGCTATACGAATGATTTTGTTTCTATTTCGCATTCTTTCAGTGCATACTTTTCTGGGCTCGAACGCGAGTATAAAAATTTACAAAGTTCAGGATTTCGTTCGGCTCTGAGCCTATTTAGTGAGACCACGGCAGGCTCTCTCAGCGAACACCGCCGTGTCATCTCAAAACCATTTTTTTTCCTTTTCGATGCGTATAACGTCATCTTCACACGCCAGTGTCACTGTGACCTCCGAAATACGTGGATTGAGAACGAAATTTATGACATTCCTCTGTTGACAGAATATACGAGTAAAGGGGAAAATTCTACGCGTTCATATATACTTTTTTTTTACGGAGCGCAGAATTGTCAATGTAAATGAACTCGAATTTATTGCACACAACGACAGCGCGAGAAGCCAAAAATGGAAAAAGCTCTATCAAGCGGTTCCCAAATATGGGCCTCTTTTATGACATTATTAACGTATGCTATACGAATGATTTTGTTTTTATTTCGCATTCTTTCTGTGCATACTTTTCTGGGCTCGAACGCGTGTATAAAAATTTACAAAGTTCAGGATTTCGTTCGGCTCTGAGCCTATTTAGTGAGACCACGGCAGGCTCTCTCAGCGAACACCGCCGTGTCATCTCAAAACCATTTTATGCCCGAGCGCAAGCGTGCTGGGACGCACGCTATCACGGAGAGCGAACGCACTCAATCCCCCACGCGCAAGCAACGAAGCGGGAAGCCAGCGCCGGAGGGAGCCGGGGGGGCACTTCTGCTGTGCCAACAACCGCGCTCGTCGCTCGGCCGCACGGTCTCTTATCTCTCCCGCGCGCAAGCAAGGAAGCGGGAAGCCAGCGCCGGAGGAAGCGGGGGGGGGGGGGCACTTTTCTTCTGCCAACAACCGCGCTCGTCGCTCGCCGCACCGTCTCTTATCTCCACACGGCTCTGACCTTTATGAGCCGTGCATTCGCGGCTCAGTTCCTGTTGAAGCGATAGACCGCACGTACCTTCGCCCGCTGCCAGCGTTTTGACAGTCGTTGGCTGCAGTCATTCAGTGTGATCTATTCATGTTTGTTTGTGCGCGCTCACACCACGCTTGTTCATTCAGTTAGTAATAGTCGGGTCACATTTTCTAACGCACGCTCCACATGTAATGCTGCTTTTCCTTTGCGATGCGTATAACGTCATCTTCACACGCCAGTGTCACTGTGACCTCCGAAATACGTGGACATACCCCACAATTCCAAGAGCAGGCCTGATGCACGAAAGACCGCACAAATCGGCATTGTGGTTCACAGCATCGGGATAGAAAACTGGGCGAGTTGTTTTGATTGCATGGCGGCAGCGCCGCTGAGAAGAAAGCATCAGGAAGAACATCCGAAGCGCCACCACTTGGCCCTGAGCGGCGCTAGCTGGCCCTATTGTAGGGCTAATTCTACACGCAGATGCCTTAGAAGTGGCCTGACAGATGGCGCCGCGGTAGCTCAATGGGCGCCAGCAATAAGGCAATGAATTTGGTGCGCTTATTGGTACGCTAACGGCTCGGAGAAAGTTTATTTAATTGCGGATATTATGTCTGTTTTCATGCTGTTAGGAAGCGTAAGAAGTGTTCCTAATTCGATGATCGCAAGGCAAGATCGCGAGTGATCGCACCGTAGCAAAGCGATCGACATGCAAAAAGCACTGATGTGAGAACTGCAGGCTGGTTGTATTTCCGGTGTTTATTGAGTGTCATTGAAGATAAAGTGAACTTTTTCTAGACTTATATGTGCTCCAAATGCTGTATGAAACAAAAGTATTTCGGTAATTTCTATATTCAGTGTCCTGCGAGTTAATGTATAAAAAAAAACGCTGATATCAAATGACAGAATAACCGCACAGTGTACTTGAATCTACACAAAGCACGTGAATGAGTGTCTGAAAACACAACTTGTGCGATACTTCTGGTGTTTGCGTGATAATGTCTACTTAATACATTTCTTTCCATCACATTTGGCTCGTGAATAATGTAAGGATCGAAGTATTCCAGATACCATCCCACACAATTGAAAGTTGCTAAGCGCGGCGAACGTAGTTACGATAATACGAATTGAATCGAAATGTGATTGGTTATGAAGAAAAAAAACTTTTGCGTCCCGAAAGGGGCCATTACGATGGACTTCTTGGCGCAAGGAAAGATTGGATTACACATGTGGGCGCTTCGCGGCAGAACACGCATCAGTGCGCACGTAACCGAAACCGGAAATGAAATCCAAACGAGCATATGCGCATGCGCACAGTGTTCACACCGAACACCAGTATACAGATTAGCGCTATAATAGCACATTTCCGCGGCCATTATAGCCCTATGGGAGGGTATGTATTTTTCAGCTAAGTGTTCTGTGGTTCGGTTGCACTTAGAACAATTCGATGCATAGCAGATCGGCCACAGTGATAGAAAATCAATGATATGTACAATGTATCATGACTTGGATTCTTAATGTGGCAGGTGACATGACGCATTTTTATCATTATTACGACTTTGGAACTTTCGGAGTGTTTTAGCGTTTTTTTTTTTTGCTTGCGAAATCCGTGACAAAATATCGGTGTGCCTGTGTTTTCTGCTTCCATACTTATTTCCGTGGTCTTTTTCAGCGTTACTTGGGGCGACCCAATACTACGTCCTGCTCGAGCTCGAGTTCGGAGGAACACCTCTGGAATGTGCCAAGGTATGGAATCTGGGCCACAGGAATTAGTGTTGCTCTATAACCACGCGTCGACTGTCACTGTGCGTGCTAGTGATGGCTTGTTTACTGAGCTCCACTGCACACTATTCTTGCGGTGGTACTATTCAGCGATGTTTTTATGCAGTAGTACTGTGAAAAGAAAATAACCGTGTTATATCCATACATTGCGACGGAGATGTGACAATTAAGTATACAAGACCAACGATGCGTATAGTGACGTGCTGTGTGTTGTGCCGATTGCTCGACATGAGCATCACTTTTTACGCGCTATCAAGACAAAGATGTGGCTATTTTATCAAAGCAGACCTTCGGGCTCATGAGCGGACTTATAGCCTTGTTGATTTTGACATTACAGAGAACCACATATCGCTATGTGACAAGGACACAGAAAGACAGACATAAACGGTGGGCTGACATTTATGCACGCACTCGACTCAAATAGCCCACAGTCGAGAGAAGGCTAGATAACCGCTCCTGTACTGCTGCAGAGTCCAAATAGGTCATTTCTTAATGATGCTGTCGGCACAGCTTGCAATCGGACCCCCCTTCGCAATCGGACATGGCTTCCACTCACGTGTTTCTATCCACTCTTGTACACCACGCAGCTGGACCACTGAATCGCTGTCTGGTGTTGTTCCATTGTTCAACGATGTTGTGCAACACTTAACACTGGTTCACGCCCCCAGACATGTCAGTACACCGAGAGATGCCCATCCACGTGGCCCTCTAATTTTTGTTTACGATCATGTCATTTAGGCATCTCGCCGTCTGTACTATACATCTGTACAAGCACACGAGAATGGGATGCAACCAGACTTCTACGTAACGAATACACGTAACTAATTTTAAACAATTACATTTTGGATAAACTTGTAAATTAACGATTACTTTGTTTACTCAGTAACGCTCACTTTAATCGAAGGACTTTTTTCAGTAATCAATTACAAGTAATGAGTTGATTTCTTCAAGGGTCAAGCGTTAACGGGCGACACTGGTTTGGGAACGTGAATTTAGCGGAAACTGGCGGATGCGCATGCTAAGACAGGCAAACGCAGGAGCTCAGCATTCTATTGGCATTCTTTGGCAACATCGCGCATTTTCAAGGGACTTTTTCGTCTAACCGCTTTCCCACCAACTTGGTAGTCCGTGGCATAATGGGTAGGACATCGGGCTGCTTGATAAGAGAGCAGGGTTAGAAACCATCGGTCGGACCAACTTGGGTCGCTGCATGTGTGCCGCTATTCGATGAACCGGTTTCGCACCAGCTTGAGTCACTTGCTATCACTTGCTAGTCACAGGCAATCAGCTACGGACGATTTTATTTTTAAGCTTTTCATTGGCCCACTATAGAGTAACAATGAAGCGTCGCGCCTGATAGAAGACACAGACGCTGAGTAAAGACAACGTTGTGCGCAAGATGTTCCGTACGTTACAACATGGCCCTTCCCTGCAGCGCGCACGTCGAGCGAGTTGTCAGTGTCGCTGCTGATGTCTTTACAACAAAACCGAGGGAAGAAGGCCAACGAAAGTTTTGACAAGCAATTGTTAGTGGTTATAAATAATGTGCGAAGAGTTGCAGAAGACGCACTGAAAAATGCCAGGCCATCTCTTTGAACTGTATCTGCGAAATGTTAGAATGTTTGGAGGAGAGTAACGCAGAACTAATCGATTACTTTTGGACAATAATTGCTTTTGTGGTGCAGTAATTGTTAACTGTAATCAATTACAATTTTCAATGAAATAATTGTAATCGGGTACTTTTTTCTGTAAAGCTTGTGCGAATCTAGATGCAATAAATAAACATGCCAGCGTGTCTGTAGCGAGCATGGTAAACTAGTGTATATAGAGAGGAGTTGATGCAGCGTGCCTAAGAAACATACTAATTGAAAGTTGACTGCGGGCATCGGCGCAAGTCAGCGCGACTGTACGAAACTGCCTCAATTCTCTGGCAAGCCGTGCCACATGACACTTTTTTTTGAGTACATCGTTCGTGTTTTGGTCGACTCTCAAATCCAGCATGCCTTTAATCAGTTCGTAATCACAGGTACTGACGGCTTCATTATGTCGCAGGCTGGTTCTCGTGCAATCGACATACGTGCGGCCTGCCTTACGTTTTGCCATTGTCGACAACAAATTCGGTCGTCAATGTGGGGGCACAAATTATTTGTTCGCGAGCACTGGCCATGCGTAACCCTCGAAAAGTACCGCGACTTGCTCCATACGTATCAGTGTGGACGAAAAAAACACATTTCCACCGGGTCTACTATATGATCTGATCTTGCCGAAAACCTCAAATCGACATCGTTCGTGTAGACTGGAGACCCGCCTGCGCTGTCGTCGGTGCTTTTTCGCTCGTTTTAACGCCTATCATATTTTATTTATTTAAATACCCTCAGGGCTTTGTGGCATTAAAGAGGAGAGTGGTTACAGAGTAGTAGAGCAAAGCAAATCAAACGAACAATTGCAGTGAGTTCTGGTAATACAATGGTTATCCTGAATATGCAACGTTAGCTAATGTTTCGTGAAAAAGTTTGTTATCGGTGATGGCTACGATACTTGAGGTCAGGTGGTTCCATTCCTGCGATGTACGGAGGATTAAAGAGTGAAAGAAAGACGTCGTGTGAGATGAACCAATGGCTACCTTATTGCCATGATCGAGGCGGTTTGAAATGTACCGAGGCCACATTATAAATTGTCGTGAAGTGTGATGTGATGGAAAATTTTATGAAATAGCGAAAGACCTTGCGGCGGTTAGCTAGTGGAATAAGTGCTAGGTTAGTTTTCACCGAGGTTATACTCGCGGTACGGTTATAATTAGAAATATTGAAACGGGTAGTTTTTTTGTACTAGTTCAAGTGAAGTAATGAGATTAACGTGACTGGAAACCCATATTGCAGTTGCATATTTAAGTTTCGAGCGTATTAGAGTCTTGTAAAGCTGTAGTTTAAAGTAGGCGGTGCTTTGGAAAAGTTGCACAGTAAGTACGCGAGCATGCGATTAGCATTGTTAATGACGTACTCCATATGTGTGGCCCAATTTAAGTTATTTGTAACGTGTACAGCAATATATTTATATGACATGACGAAATATAAGGTAACGTTGTTAAGATGGCAGGTGCTAGGAGTAGAATTAGATCTGGATATGCGCATTATTTTACATTTGTTAATATTTAATCCCATTAGCCACTTCACGCACCAGTCAACTATATTATCCTAATCAGCCTGGAGTGTTAAAGTATCATGAGTGTTGATAACTTCCCGGAAGATAACACAGTCATCTGCGAACAGATGTAAGAAGATATTGTAACTGTTGGGTCGTTAATATAGTAGATAATAAATAATAGTGGTCCCAGCACAGACCCTTGTGGTATACCTGATTGAACTTCAGTGAGGGGAGTGTTACGACCATTAGCAGTAACGAACTGGAAGCGGTTAGTAAGGAAAGATTCTATACATTTTTGAAGGTTGGGGTCGATATTTAGTGATCTTAGTTTAGAATGCAGTAGATTATGGTATACTTTATCAAATTGTTTATTAAAATCAAAGAAGACAGCGCAGGATGAGCGATCCAGGATGCGATGCAGCTGATGAGTAAAAGATACCAGTTGAGTTTTGCTGAAATATTATTTTCGATAACCATGCTATGCGGTAGTAAAATATGGGTTAGACTGTAGTAAGCTGGCCAGATTCGTGAAAACTAGATGCTCTAACAATTCACGGCAGCTAGTTGTAAGGAATATGGGTCGATAATAAAGAGGCGAGTTTCTGGGGCCAGATTTAAAGATTGGAACCACCTTCCCAATTTTCCATTCCTTTGGAAGCTCACATGAGTTTAGGGATTGTTGGAAAATGTTTGTCATTATCATGGAACTAAAGAGGCTAGTGCTTTTAAGGAATTTACTGTTAATGCAGTCGAAACCATATGACGAATGATACGGTAAATTATCATCATCATCAGCCTATATTTATGTCCACTGCAGGACGAAGGCCTCTCCCTGCCATCTCCAACAACCCTTTCTTGCGCTAGCTGATTCCAACTTGCGTCTGCAAAGTTCCTTACTTCACCACCCTACCTAGTTTACTGCCGTCCTCGACTGCGCTTCCCTTCTCTTGGCACCCATTCTGTAACTCTAATGGTCCAGCGGTTATCCATCCTACGCATTACATGGCCTGCCCAGCTCCATTTTTTTCTCTTAATGTCAATTAGAATATCGGCTATGCCAGTTTGCTCTTTGATCCACACGGCTCTCTATCTATCTATCTATCTATCTATCTATCTATCTATCTATCTATCTATCTATCTATCTAGTAACTTGTTAATTCCAGGTACCTCAACAATCACAGGATGCATTGGTAAGTATTTGTACTGGTATGCGATAGGAAGTTCAATATTGCCAGTTTTCGAAAATTGACTTGTAAATGAATCGTTAAGAATCGTGGCGCATATGTTCTCGGAAACAGCATTTCTAGATGAATCTGCTAGTGAAATAGCATAATTAGTTGTTGGGTTTATTGTTCGCCAGAACTTAAGATTTTTTGTTAGTATTTCAGGTAGTGTACCAAACAAGTAGCTGCGTTGAGCAGTTTTTAGAGCTGCTATATAGATATCTGAAGCGGATTTATATGCTACCCGCCGTGGTTGCTCAGTGGTTATGGTGTTGGGCTGCTGAGCACGAGGTCGCGGGATCGAATCCCGGCCACGGCGGCCGCATTTCGATGGGGGCGAAATGCGAAAACACCCGTGTACTTAGATTTAGGTGCACGTTAAAGAACCCCAGGTGGTCCAAATTTCCGGAGTCCCCCACTACGGCGTGCCTCATAATCAGAACTGGTTTTGGCACGTAAAACCCCATAATTTAATTTGATTTATATGCTGCCCAGCGCGTATCAGAAGGCGTTGATTTTGCTAAGTGATAGAAGCGCTCTTTCTGGTTGGATAAGCGCTTTAGATGATTGTAGTACCAGTCCGCTTGCGCATTCGAAGTGATTGTGCGGTAAGGGATGTATGTGAGGCAGCCAAAGGCTTCTGGCTTACAGATGTTATTGCAATGAGACACTGTTGTTGTAATGTATGCTTCTAAAGTACTTTCACCTTCAATCGCTGTGGTAGCACTAGTTCAAATCCCCCACCGTGGAAGTTAAGCGGGTGTGTGGCGTTCTGCTGCTGAGCACGAACGAGGTCGGGGGTTCGATTCTTGGCCACGGCGGCCGCATTCAGATCATGCGTACCATGCTTTGGGCGCGCGTTTAAAAACTTCACGAGGTGGGGGGTTAATGTGGAGCCCCTTCTCTACCATGGTGTCAGTCTGGGGGTTGCTCCTGAATCTTCGGAACGTTCTACTCAATAATTTAATCTTAATTACTTGAAAGCTTCCACACTGCCATGTGCATTGTTGCAATAAGATGTTATTGAACTCAGAATTATCCAAATCGCGCCATCCTTAACGGTTAAAAAAATAAAAAGATAAATACGTCTTCCCTGAGTGCTCTGTGCCGGGCCTTCCTGCACAAATTTTTCGCGGCGTTTTCCGAAATTAAGCCATGTAGTCAAAAATTGTTTCTAAAATTATTGCACAGGCACTGGCGATTTACAGAAGAGCAGCCCACGATTGTCTGGCCTTTACTACTGCAAGCATGTATTACTTGCACGAAAATTGCGCCTGTACTCGCTACGGTAGTCCTACGGTGTATGTAGATAAAGAAAGGGTGTGGCGCACGTCCCCGCAGATGCTGATCATGCAGTTCGAGAGTGTGTTCCTCCAGCTCGCCTGTTCACTGGCTGTGGCCGAAGTTGAGCTGCAGTTCGAGCACAGAGACCTGCACTGCGGCAACGTGCTGGTCAATACCACGCAGCAAGAGTTTGCCGAGTTCCTGCTTCGCGGCCGGAGAGTTCAAGTGCGCACTGCCGGCGTGAAGGCGTCGGTGATAGACTTCACGCTGTCGCGGACACTCATTGGTATGGATGCCACGGCCGCCACCCTCAGCGAACGCTTCTACACCGGCCTTATTTTCGCTGTTCCGAGATGTTTTCGGCCAAAGCGACCCACTAGCGACCTTGACTTTGCGACAGCCTGTCGTGTTTTGCCAGTGTTAGCGCGCCCGTAGGAAAGTGAAAGCCAGCGTGCCGTGAAATAGAAATTAAGCTAAAAGAAATTAAACCTACGTTGACGCTATGGGAGGACTTAGCACCACGTGCATTGCTACCGGTTCCCGCCCAGCGTTCAAGAGTAATATGAGAGGCCTCTAAGCATTCATCCTTTCATATGAGGTCCCTTAAAAATGGATTCCGGAATTTGTTCCTCGTGAAGGGTGCAGAATGCAAGAACGATCTTTTGCCGTGTTTTGGCGCAGGATCAACAGCACCAGTGGGACAAAATTATACGCAAACATGTTCATCCCTCGCCCGCCCTACCCCCCACTAAGTGTCCCTCCCGAGTATACTGTGTAACTCATACTGTATAACCCACTATGCAGTCTCGAGGGGATTAACCCCACAATCTAGGTTTATGCCTCAAAAAGCATTGCACTGATTCCAAGGCGTCCACCGGTTTCAGGGCCCCTATGTGAGTGGCCACGTGTGACAACTAAAAATGCCGCGGCAACTTTAGCCACTCCATTGGGATTACGTTTATTTTTGTTTTTTACGTAGGCACAGAGGCCACAATTATTCTAAAACACGCCGATCAGTAGTTGGGTGCTTAGTTCGCCCTGGAAGGTGCCAATAATTAAAGCTCACACGCGAAAGGACACCGTGGTTTAAGCATCATTTCATGGTCTTCTCGGCACCGCTGTTTTCAAAGGTAGCCTGTGAAACCCAAGGGAGACAGGGGTTTATATAAAAACAAAAGTTACGAGAGCTTGTTGTGTTGTATATATAGGCGAGTAGGTATGCTTATGAACATAAACAGGACTATCGAAAAAGCATGTAGGCCCATTTGTCTCTCTACTCTTTCAATGAGCTGTACCATGCCCCGTAATCCCAGCTTTTTTATCCTTTCCGCCCTAGACGATGACACACGAAAAGCGGGGTCACATCCTATACTAAGGACATGAATACACCTTCACTTTCACCGCAGAGTAGTGTACATCGTTCTTTAGTTGCCTACATAATGTACAAAGTGTGCATCTGTCACCTATTTTTTGGCCCAGGAGGACAAGTGTGGTTCGCAGACCTATCTGGGGACAGTGCGTTTTTCGAGGGAACTGGGAGCTTTCAGCACGAAATCTACCGAACCATGAAGCAGCAAAACAGGTGAGCGGAGTGAAACACCGCTTAGCCCAAAATCGGTGGCCCGCATAGGCAATGCTTTTCGTTGGTAATTGCTACTTGCCATAGGCCGGCCGTGTTCGCTAATAATCTTACGTATCGTTCTAGCGTAACATCGTTTTGCGAATACTCGGGTTTATAGGATTCTAACCAATTTGCTCTGTGAGCGAAAAAAAAATCACTGCACGCTTAATTAGGACTGCAAAAGTGCCGGCGTAGCAACTCGTCTGGCACTGCGGTTTCAATGTTCGCTCCCGAACGACAGCGTGGGTGAGTTAGCGTGACGTCACTTACTTGTAAAGATTTTCGTATCTTTGGGAGTACTACTTGGGAAAAAGTCACGCAATATCAGTAGGTTAACTCCTTTCTTCATATACACTGCAATGTAGTCCTTGCTCGAACATAAACTATTAACTAGTCTTCAGCAGACGCTATCAAAATGCTTGACGTCGCGAGGGGCAGTTGTGAGGGAACTTCAATCTGGCGTACGTCGCCACCTGCATTGCGTTTTGTATGTATTCTGTAGGTTACCGAAGAATCTGGTCACGCTAAGAGTGGTATTTTTGGCACTTCAAGAGTGTGATCTACCAGGTTCAGTTAAACACACGCAGCCTGTACAAAATGCTTTGACAAATGTTTATGGCGATCATAGCAGCGCTACACGTCTCAGGAAGCCACACATAAAAAAAAAGCAGTGGGATTTTCTGGTCTATTCTTCGCACGTTGTTACGCTAGCAGAGCCCTGCACGTGAACTCGCAAGGGAAGAGCTGTCACTTGGTCGTTCGGCGAGTGGACAATCGCGTCAACGTAACGAGAGACGGCCGTGTGTTTTAAGAAGGGACGGGCGCTCACCCATAGTGTCCCACTGATCCTTCCATGGAGCTTCCTTTCAATCAACGTACCATCAAGACGCGTCAGAGGAGAACAATGGAAGAGCATTTCTTCAGGTTGTCCGCAGCTTCCGCTGTAATGCGTGGAGTTGGCGAGAGAGTTTGCGAGCCATAAAAAGAGCAATACCACGCGTGAGCCCGAACGCTATCACCTTGGAAAGTGGTCAGTTTAACCAGCAATATGGCCCCCCATCTTCAGCTAATCCTTTTAAGTACACCTTTAACAAGCTGAGATTGTCAAAACTGTGTGCCTTTACCTGCAATAGCGAGTGCGTGGAGCTATTGCTGAATAATCTCAGATCTGCATCCATTGATGCACCTAATTGTTCTGGCAGAGAACTTTATAATTTCTACTGCCCAAGAGTTGGGTTTGACTATATATCTAATCTTCTTTTTTTTTTCTCAAGAGTAGTAAGTATTTATATATCCATGTTGTTTGTCTTCCCCAAATTGTTTGATGTGTGAAGCAAATTTATTGAAATGTGATCTATGTGCTATATGCTCTTACTATCTTTTTTCCTTTCTCTCTTTTGTTTTTCTTTTTCTCCTTTTTTTTCTTAACTGTTTCATCGGTTCGCTTCTTGCTGTCTGCTGCCTTTTGGACCCTCTGGTTATTAGGACTAGTCAAGTTGTTGTTTGTAGCAACTTTTTTCCTAATGCCTTGGCACCTTGTACCAATTATTTTCAAGAATAAAAGTATTATAATTATTTTATTATTATAAATAATAAAAACGCTGAATAACAATTAGGCAAACGAGTGAGAATAAAAATAGTGTATCGAAATAAAGAGTACGTAAAGAGTGCGCACAGTGAATGAAAATAACAATTATCACTCATAACGAAGCGCAAGGTAAATACAAAATGGAGGAGGAAACGCAGTTGAACGTGTTCCTGTCTACGCTTTGCGTTGTTTCGTAGTCGCACTATGACAGCGAGTTATGCAAAATATCATGAAAGTTTGCATTATAATAAGATTCAGTATTCTGTGGATGGTTGAGTGTACGTGACGACAGGCAGGAAACATGCAAAGGTCTATGTTCTCTGGTGATCTTGCGCAGAATGCGAAACATGATACAAATGAGGATTTGGGGGCAGGTGAGGATTCCGCGAAGGATTTTGAAACGAAACAAGAAGGTCAGCGCGAATAATAATAATTATTATTATTATAGTTTTATTATTATTATTATTATTATTATTATTATTATTATTATTATTATTATTATTATTATTATTATTATTATTATTATTATTATTATTATTATTATTAGACAAGAATTCCTTCAGTGAACAGTTTTCTCGGTCTGCCGCCAATGTTGTAGGCTCGTTTCGCAGCTAGCTGCGTTTTTTTTTCTTGTTATTACTTTGCTGTGTACAATGGGAAAAGATGACAACTGCATTGCTTGTCATAAGACGCTGCCTACCGATGGAAAGAAAATGATATGTGCGGAATGCCAATTTTCGTATCATCTCGGACAGTCATGCTCTGGAATAGCTGCGAACACGTTTACTACCATGGGTCAAGCTAAGAGAGACGCTTGGGTTTGTAAAACGTGCAGAAATAACAAGAGACTAAACAGCGGCACAGAGACGGTGCTTGAGGAAAGCAGTGGTCCAGAGACATCACTGTTGGATGAGCTAAGGGAAATTAGGAAAAGTTTGCAATCTTTGCCGGTTCTGCATAAGAAGGTTGATTCTCTCCTGTTGATGCAGGAAGAATTCACGGCGGTATCCAAATCAGTTAGGGAACTCGAAGGATCGGTCTCTTTTTTGTCCGAGAAGTACGATTCTATTTTGAAACAGCAGCAGGATATTCATGAACGTCAAACGTCTGATGGTGCTGAGCTGGAAGCTCTGAAAAGAACGGTGTTAACTCAGACAACTGTAATACAAAAGCTAGAGGAAAACCAAAATGAAATTGAACAGTACAGCAGAAGAAAGAATCTTGAGATTCACGGTCTGCCAGAGAAAAGTAATGAAAACTTAACCCAGACACTCACGCAAATGGCAGCAAAACTGGATTTGTCGGGGTTTTCACCTGACGCCATCACGGCAGTACATCGCTTGAAAGTGAAAATGGGTGGTACACCGGTGGTCCTGGTGCGCTTTACGTCTGCAATTTGGAAGGAAAAATGGTTTGAAGCGCGTGGAATGCTGAAGCAACTGCGTGAAGGGGTATCTTTGCCAAAGATCTACTTCAATGATAACTTGACCAAAGCTAACCGTGATTTGTTCTGGAAAGCCAGAACGAAGGCAAAGGAGGAGGGTTATCAGTTTTGTTGGACGAAAGGAGGCAAGATCTTTGTGAAAAAGAATGAAACAGCGTCTCTTGTCCGAATCGGTAAACAAGCAGACCTGGAAAACATTGTTTAGCCAACATGCCTTTTTCTTTCCGCCAACTACCGGACTTCAGTTCATTTAAAACAGAATTTCGATGCAATTCTGATGAAAGTTTCACCATTGTGAGCGTTAATATTAGAAGTATGCGTAAATACTGGGAAGAGTTTAAATTTCTGGCTGAGTCTGCAGCTGGATTTGTGGATGTTTTTGTACTAACAGAAATCAATGTTTCCCAAGCTTGCCTTAATACTTTCACGCTACAGGGCTTTTCAGCACATTTTGTTACACGAAGCGGGCGTCGTGGCGGAGGCATTGCTCTCTTTGTAAACGACAACTGTGAAGCTTTTTCTGTTGATGTTTCTTTTGTGCATGCTGAATCTATGATGGTCAAAGTTTGTAAGAGGTCATTTTCTGTGCATATCTTATCGGTCTATCGACCGCCTTCATGCAGCCTCTCACGGTTTCTTGTAGAGCTTGATGAAACTCTGCGGCAGTGGAGCTCAGTGGACCAATTCTGCTTGATCGGGGACTTTAATATCAACATTTTATGTCCTGAAAAAGTATCTGTTTGTGATTATCTATCTACGTTGTCCGCTTATGGTCTGGAATGTACAATTGGAGCTCCCACTAGAGCGGAATTAGTTAATAATTGCCTAGTGCAGTCCTGTTTAGATCACATTGCGGTCAGAGCTCCCAACTGTACATTTAGGTCATGTACTATTTTACAAAGGTTGGCTGACCACTACTTTGTAGCATGCCGTCTTGTATTACCGGATGCGCCTGGAACGCCGTCGGTTGGAAATACACCCGGGCAGAGCAAATGCCTTGTCCCTATAGTTAATCAAGCTAAGTTTGATAATCTTATCGTTTCGTTTGACTGGGCTTCCTTAACCAAAGAAGATTCGTCAAGCAACGTGTAATTCTGTACGCAGCTAAAAAATTTTGAATTACGTTGCACACGGTTAGTAGCTAAACCAATAAGAAAGGGTCACTGCTGGATGAACGCGGAAATTCTTGCTGCGATTTCCTATCGAGATACCCTGTGGAAACGCTGTAAAAGAAATCCGAGAAACCAAACACTGCGATTAGAATACAAGTCGGCAAGAAATAGAGCTGTTGCTCTTCTGCGTGGCGCCAAACGCCGTTACTTCTTTCATAAATTTCAGCAATCTTCAAATAATGTAAGCAAAACTTGGTCTTTGGTAAATCATCTCAGAGGGATGAGTTCCAGTAAACGGTCTGTTTTCGATTCTTTTCAGCAACCTCCCACAGCAGTGGCTGATGCTTTCAACTGGCACTTTGTAAAAGCATCCCTAAGCGCTGTTTCTTTATCCACAAACACTCGGTCGTTAACGCATTCCATATCTGAGTCAGCTTTTCTTCCGAAATTTTCGAAGTGTGATCTGGAAGAAATTCTTTTCAGTTTCCGTCCTAACAAGCCCACTGGATATGATGGAGTATCATTACACATCATCCGAAGGAATTTCAATGTTCTGGCAGATATTATTCTTCATATTCTGAATGGGTTTTTGGAAGGTGATGAAATTCCGGCATGCCTAAAAACGGCAGTTGTTTTACCGCTACATAAGTCAGGGAAGAAAGATAAGATTGAAAACTATCGGCCAATTTCTATCTTACCGGTTATTGCTCAGGTCTTAGAAAAATTTCTTTTCCACACCATGTCTTCTTTTCTTAACAAATTTTCTATCCTGACCGATCGCCAGTTTGGTTTTGTTTCTGGGCGCGGTACTGTTGCACTGCTTGAAGAATTTGCAGACGACCTGTTCTCGGCATTCGATCAGAATCTTTTCGCGTGTGCTCTCTTCTTAGACGTAGCGAAAGCGTTTGACACCCTGAACCACCAAATCTTGTTAAGTAAACTGTATTTTTTGGGATTTCGTGGACCCTTTTACAACATTCTCAAAAATTACTTGAGCAACCGATTTCAAGTGGTCGCTACTGATGATAAGGGCATTTTCAGTTCTAAGTTGTCGCTGAATGCGGGTGTACCGCAGGGGTCAATTTTATCGCCATTGTTGTTTAACATCTTCGTTAATGACTTTCCTTTGGCGATTTCCAAATGTTCTGTGTTCCAGTATGCTGACGACACTGTGTTACTAGCAAAACATCTATCTTACAAAATGTCAACTGAAATGTTGCAAAATGACGTGTACAATGCGATGCTTTGGTTCAGTAACAATGGAATGGCTGTCAATGCCCAAAAAACACAACTGGTATGTTTTCGCTCTCCACTCAAGACTACTGTGATTAACTTGCCTCTCTACTTACATAAGTCTAACTGTGTTCCTTGTAAGTGTACTCCTATTCCATACGTAGATTGTGTTAAATATCTTGGAATATTTTTCGATAGCAACTTATCATGGCAACATCACTTATCACTCATTTGTTCAAAACTGAGGTCAGTCGCTTGGCTGATGTTTAATATGAAAAGTATTGCGCCTCTCTCTGTAAAAAAATTGATTGTGCATGCAGTGGGTTATAGTGTATTGAGATATGGTATTACGGTCTTCGGATTCTGTTCGGATCGTTGGAGATGCAGGGTAGACAGGATTATAAAAAATATCCTTATAAATGTTGCCTACAATTCCCAAACAGTAACAGCTGCAAATATCTTCCGTGAACTTGGTCTGCCTAATTTTCATTCTTTGCTCGTTGAAACAGTTGTCATAAAACACTTCTGGACTTCCGCTTTCAAACAAAAAAATACCTCCACAAGGGAACTTCGTAAACACGTACGCTATATGGTTCCTCGTTCATCCACAATGTATGGTGCGGCCAGACGCTGTGCATATGTGCCGGACATGTTTAACAAGTTACCGAATGAAATTTTTAACGCTACTTCAAAAAGCATGCTGAAAGAACTATTCAAGGAGTCATGGTGAAACTAACTTCCACAACACTTTGGCATCATAATTTTCACTGCTTCAACTTCCGTTTCACGTAGAATAACCAAATGTTATCTTATTTTTTTCTGGTCATTTTTTTTCTTTGTCTTTCTGTCTCATCAACATCTTTTTATTTACCGTTTGTATTATGTTCATGGCACGGTCCTACAAGCCAATTGAGGCTTAGACCGGCCTGTTTGTGTTGCTCTGTATTTTTTGGTGAATAAACATTATTATTATTATTATTATTATTATTATTATTATTATTATTATTATTATTGCTATCTTACAATCTTCGTACATACAAAGGCAGGCTCGTCAAAGGCAAGGCAGTGGCTTGCGTGACTTGGCCCGCCACGTCGACAAACAGAAACAAAATGGCAACATGTACAGCAATAAAAAGCTGGTGAAGCTCATCACAACAAAGCCAATAATAATAATAATAATAATAATAATAATAATAATAATAATAATAATAATAATAATAATAATAATAATTATTATTATTATTATTATTATTATTATTATTATTATTATTATTATTATTATTATTATTATTATTTACGCACCACAAGAACAAATACATAGTATGCGGGCCTGTCGAAGCCTAAATGGCTTGTGTGGCTAGGCCCGGCAGCGCCGGCAACAGCCATGAGGTCAGCCTATGTACATACAGGCGTTTCCTTAGTGCCGACAGAACATTGCGCAAACAAAAATAAAAATTAAATACATGTTATGCCAATGTAGCGTGAACATTTTTTCATGCTTATATAAAACAAAAAACAAAATTTCAATACATGTTATGCCAACGTAGTGAAAATTTTTTTTACGCTTACATAGATATACAAGTTAAGGCAACCAAATTACATCAAATATCCATACAAAACGGAAGACTCAAATGGAAGAGGACATTTCTTTAAAACCATTTTTTTTACTGAACTGAGAAAAATTCGTCAGGTAGATAATTTTTGGCACATAGACACGTCGTCTTGCCTCGCCATACCTAGTTGATGAACGAGGAACCTTGAAACGCTTGTTGTCCCTCAAATGTCGAGGGGCTACATATTGAATTGGTCGTTCCAAAAATTACGAAGAACAACAGTTTGCCTAAATAACTACTGAAATGAAGGAAAACCCAATGCTGAAAAGAAATTGTCATCTGACACCTGGCCACAGCCATACGCAAATCTTTTAAATGTATTTTTCAATAAACTGTCAATTCGCGTTTGCCATCACAATGCGCAGAAAGTGAATACGGTGATTTCGTATCGTAATATGCTGTACGCGAGAGCATGCACTATGGTTTTCTTTACCGATAATGGCGTGAAGCCTTTTATATTAAAAAGCAACCAATCGACGCTCCTAAGTTTGCCACACAGATAGGCCAGATGATGCTGTCACGACATGCTGCTATCAATAAATAAACCGTGATATCTTACACAGTCCACATACTGAACAGGGGCACATGTACACTAAGCGCAGTACTGGTCATGCAAGAATACTGGGATGTTTATTGCTGTGGTCTTTAAGGGATTTATAAACGGATGGTACGCAGTGGTGAACTTGTGATTGGTCTTGCAAGAACGAAGAATGTCGTCGACCACTTTAGACAGGAAGCAGCGGCCGCGGTCCGTGATTAACTGACGAGGAGCACCGTGGCGCAGGATGACGTCGTGAAGAAGGAAATCGGCTACATCAGTAGCACAGCTGGTGGGAAGTGCTCGTGTAACAGCGTACCGCGTTGCGTAGTCAGTAGCGACTGCAACCCATCTATTGCCAGTGGTTGGCATGGGAAAAGGCCCTAGAAGATCGAGTCCCACCCGGAAAAATGGTTCATCAGGGATGTCGAGGGGCTGAAGGCTGCCAGCAGGCAGTAGGGCAGGAGTCTTGCGTCACTGGCAGTGGTCACAAGCCGCAACGTACTGTCGCACAGAATGGTAGAGACCAGGCCAAAAGAAGCGCCTACGGATGCGATCATACGTGCGTGACACGCCTAGGTGTCCGGCCGTCGGTGCATCGTGAAGCTGGCGCAAAACAGTAGAGCGAAGATGCGCGGGGACAACAAGCAAGAGCTCAGCGCCGTCAGGCCGGCGTTGTAGCGGTGTAAGGTGTCATTGTGGAGCAAAAAACATCCGTAGGGAAGGGTCAGGGTGTGGTGAGTTGAGACCGTCTATAATAGGCCGCAAAGATGAGTCGCGGCGCTGTTCGTCAGCTATGTGGACGAAGTCTGTAATGGCCAGAACAAAGGTGTCAGGTTCATCTTCCAGTTTATCAGGGGGATCGACCGGGTATCGTGACAAGCAGTCAGCGTCTTGGTGAAGCCGTCCAGATTTGTAGAAAACAGAAAATGAGTACTCTTGCAAGCGGAGTGCCCAACGGCCAAGGCGACCAGTGGGATCCTTGAGCGAGGAGAGCCAGCAAAGCGCATGGTGGTCTGTAATAACTGAAAAGTGCCTGCCATACAGGTACGGACGGAATTTTGCGATGGCCCAGACGAGTGCTAAGCACTCGCGTTCTGTGATAGAGTAATTTTGCTCCGATGGCGACAGAAGGCGGCTTGCATAGGCGACCACGCGGTGGAGGCCGTGCTGCTGTTGTGCAAGGACGGCGCCTATACCGTGGCCACTGGCGTCGGTACGAACGTCCGTGCTGGCTGACGGGTCGAAATGTGCTAGAACAGGTGGGTTCGTTAGGATGGCAACGAGCGATGAAAAGGCGTCCGCTTGGTCACGACCCCAAGTGAAAACGACGTCCTTCTTGAGTAGGCCAGTTAGAGGGCAGGCCACTTCCGCGAAGTTCTGGACAAAACGACGGAAGTATGAACACAGGCCAAGAAAACTGCGGACATCCTTGGCCGACCGTGGAGTAGGGAACTGACTAACCGCACGGACTTTGTCAGGGTCTGGCTGCACGCCTGCAGCGTCAACAAGGTGGCCGAGTACGCAGATTTGACGGTGCCCAAAGCGACATTTCGACGAGTTAAGCTGAAGACGAGCGCGGCGAAAAACATCAAGGACGGTGGACAGGCGAGTGAGATGGTTTTCAAACGTAGTCGAAAAAACGATAACATCGTCCAGGTAGCAAAGGCATATGGACCACTTGATGCCTCGAAGAAGAGAGTCCATCATGCGCTCGAAAGTAGCAGGGGCGTTACATAGGCCAAAAGGCATCACTTTAAATTGATAGAGGTCATCAGGAGTCACGAAGGCGGTCTTCTCGCGGTCTTGGTCGTCCACAGCGATTTGCCAGTATCCTGAGCGCAGGTCGATGGAAGAGAAATATCTGGCGCCGTGCAAGCAGTCCAGTGCGTCATCAATACGCGGGAGAGGATACACATCCTTCTTGGTAATCTGGTTAAGCTGGCGGTAGTCTACACAGAATCTCCAGCTATTGTCCTTCTTTTTCACGAGTGCGACGGGAGAGGCCCAAGGACTGCATGAGGGTTCAATTATGCCTTTGCCCAGCATTTTCTCTTCCTGTCATCCACTTCCTGTTGGATGACAGCACGCTCCGGAGCTGACACACGGTAAGGCCGTCGGTGAATAGGACTCGCATCGCCGGTATGAATGCGATGGATGACGATGGAAGTCTGGCCCAAAGGACGGTCGCCAAAGTCAAAGATATCCTGGTAGGAAACCAGCACGCGGCGAAGGGCAGCGGACTGTGCAGGAGCGAGGTCTCCTGATATCATGCGGGCGAAGTGGTCGCAGGACGAACCTGACTGCGATGACGGCGGTGAAAAATCCGGTGGAGGTTCTGTGGTCAGGGCAGAAACCGTGTGGCCGGCCAATGGGGTCAGATGAGCGAGCGATATGCCACGAGGAAGAACTTGCGTCGAGTAGCCAAAATTGAGGATGGGAAAGGCGGTGCCGTTGTTTCTAACTGTCACCACCGTATAGGGTAGCGCGACGTTGCGTGTCATGGCGACCTCAGGAATAGGGCAGGCAACGTAGTCGCCGTCGGGTAGGGGCGGAAAGGCTGACAGCTGGACGTATATTGCGGCTTGCGGAGGCAGTCGAAGAAACTCGACGGAGCGTAGGCGAGGTGGGCCGGCATCAACGTTGTCGGGGCACGAAGGAAGTTCTAGCCGGAGAAGGCCCGCGGAGCAGTCGATAAGGGCAGCGTGTGTGGACAGAAAGTCGATTCCCAAGATGAGGTCATGGGGGCACTGTTCTAGAACAGCAAAAAGAACAGATGTGTGGCGACCAGAAATAGTGATGCGTGCAGTGCACATTCCAAGTACGGCAGGTGTACTCCCGTCGGCTACTCGGACGGTAGGTGAAGTCGCGGGCGTCAGGACTTTCTGGAGGCGGCGCCGGAGGCTCCAGCTCATTACAGAAATTTGTGCACCGGTATCAACAAGAGCGGTAACTGCCACACCATCAACCAGAACTTCAAGAAGGTTGCATCGGGTATAAGGGACAATCAGAGGATTTTCAGGCCGGGTCGTAAATGCAGCGTCACCTCCGGGGGCTGCACTGGCTAGTTTTCCGAGAGGCGGCCAAAGGGAGACCGAGAGCGGCGAGGTTGGGGCGAGCGGGACTGACGGCGCTGGGGCGATGGTGAGCGGCTGATCCGGTTTTCCCTAGGAGGACGTTCAGCACTTGAGGCCTCAGGACGGAACGACGGGGCATATGGTGCATGGTCCGGGCGATTGTAAGTGTTTGGGCGATAGGACGTGGGCCAGCGGCTGCGGCAATGGCGGGCGATGTGTCCAATCCTAGAGCACGTGAAGCAGATGGGCCGGTCATCAGGTGTGCGCCAATCGGCTGGATTTCGATAACGTGGCCTGAAGGTCGTGTTCGGTCTTGCAGCAGCGACGACAGGGGCGACCGGGTTGGTAGCAGTATGACCGTTATCAAAGGTGGGTAAAATGCCCATATTCGCGACCTCTTGGCGAACCACGGCCTGAATTAGCGAAATCGGAGCTAGGTTGTTGCTTTGCATACCGTCATGAGGTGTAACGGGTGCCATGGCCTCGAGTTCTCGACGGACGATCCTGGTGACGTTTTCTGGAGCTTGCGCTTGCCGAAGCGTGGCTAAACCTTCGCAGGAGGACGTGGCAGCCGTATTAGGAAGTCGGTCGAAGCGGTGAGTGATACGTTGACTTTCGGCCAGCTCAAAACGACGACATTCAGCGATGACCGACTCCACCGTTCAGCAGTTCTTACACAGTAGCAGATTGAATGCGTCATCGGCTATGCCTTTCAGTACGTGGCCCACTTTGTCCACTTCAGGCATGTCCTTGTCGACCTTGTTGCACAGAGACAACACGTCCTGAATATACGAGATGTACGGCTCCGTGGACGTCTGAGCACGAATTGCGAGCTCCTGCTTGGCCGCTAGTTGTCGTGCGATAGGTCTCCCAAATAGATCGCGTAATTTCTGCTTACAGACGTCCCAACTCGTCAGATCTGCCTCATGCGTCTCGAACCAGAGTAGCGCAGTGCCCCGCAAATAGAAGATGAGATTCGCCAGCATTATGGTCGGGTCCCACTTGTTAGTGCGGCTGACGCGCTCATACATTGCCGGCCATGCATCGACGTCCACGCCGCTGGTGCCGTTGAATGTCCCGGGATCACGAGGGTGCAAGAGAATGACCGGTGACGGGTCTTGCTCACACTGGGTCGCTTGGTCGGTCATTGTGGTGGCAGCAACGCGCCGTCCGCTGCGAAGATCCAGTTCCCGGTGTTGTAGCGAGCGTACCCCGCACTTCCACCAAAGATGTTACGGGGAGAATATATATTCAATGGATATATTTACAGGGTAAGGCGCACAACGCTGCAGCAATCGTTCAGGGGAGCGCGTGCGCACCAGAAAAACCACCCGTCGTCGTCGTCATCGTCCAAGCACCGACCACAGGATCGCCACTCGTGACAATATTAACTGTGTCTTCCTGATATTTACATTAATAGAATTTTTCGCAAACCAGTGCATTACACTATGTGTTGTATTTTGCAGGGCGCCCACAGCCTTTTCATAATTTATATGCGGTGTTAATATTACCGTAACGTCAACATAATGGAAGATAGTTTAGAAGTTACTAGAGGAGGATTGTTTACAAATATATTAAATAAAAGAGGCGATAAAATTGACCCATGGGGAACACCGGCTGTAAGCCATTGCTTGCTACTGATGGTTTCCTTGTCGGCCATAACTATCGGCGACCTACCACACATGTAGTTTCGCAGTACGTTGTGAAATGGTCCTTTGAATACCATTAAAGTTAGTTTCGCTTGCAGAATATGATGATTCACTGTGTCAAAAGCTTTTGCTATGTTTATAAATAGCGCACAGGTGAATAAGTTGTTTTCAAATGCGAAATATGTTTCATCTGAGAATTCTTCTCATAGGGCTGTGGTACTGCGATTCGCAACGAAACCAAACTGCCGGGCGATAAAATGGAAAACTTCATTAAAAAAGACGGCATGCATTCGTACAGGAATTTTTCAAGTATCTGGGAAAGCACCGGCAAAATCGAGATTGGTCTATAATTTTCAACCTTATCTTTTCTACCTCCTTTATATAGTGGCTTAACTATAGCCGTTTTCACAGTCTCGGGAATTACTGAAGTTTCTAAAAAGCCATTAATTAAAAAAAGGTAAGATGTTCGCAAGCACATCGAAGTTTCTTCGCAGAGTGCCTGCTGATATGCTATCCATTCCTGGTGGTTTACTTAGCCGAAAACTCGAAGGACTCCTTTTCAGGTCAGGCATAGATAAGCTAGGCATAACAGCGGACGCCGACACAGATTCCTTCAACGTACGATGATTTTCCTGTTGGGATAAAGCGTTTTCTGAAGTACGCGAGAAAAAAAAACAGTTGAATGCGTTAACTACCACTTTTTTGTCATCTGGAAATGAGTCAATGGGATGGGAAAGCACGTCATTTCCTCTCCTAAGATTTATTATTGACCACGTTTTCGCGGGACTTTTGCGCGAATGGTTGAATTTATTTTAAAAAAATACATTCCTTTCGCTGTTCGTAAAAGCCAGACTACCCTGTTTCTTGCCATTTTATATTCAGCTTTTAAACCCTCGTTTTTAGGAGAACGTTTGCAGCGCTTCCAGAGCCAATCCCTAAACGATATGGCACGCATAATATCGGCATTAAGCTAGCTAACATTATTTCTGCACTTTTTCATAACAGTATATGTACTTAGGCGCTCAAAGTGTTTAAGTTGAGTGCAGAACTTTTCGTTCTGCAGAACTTTTCGTTCTGCACTCAGCTGCCTTTTCGTTCTGCACCCGATACCTTCATACAACGAAAAGATGCAACACACCAAGGAAAAAGACAGCCGAAAGGTGTGGTGTGTTGCGTCTTTTCGTTGTATGAAGCATGTACCAACTAGCCTAACAACAAGTTTTATTAACCCGATACCTTATTTGGTGCACTGCCCTCAATCAGCCAAGAGCAGTAAAAATTAGTGATGTGTTGGTCGAACATTTTTGCATTAGTCATTTGAATTTCCATTTTATTTCCTTTAGTGTTCCCAACCGATTGATGTTCTACAGCTAGAGAAGGCTTCGAAAGGCAACAGGCCACAAAATAGTGGTCGGCTAACCTCTGACTTATGACGCAAGCAGTCAAGGAATAGTCGGATGCGCGCACCACAATGTGGTCTATGCAGGACGCTCCTACTCGGTTATTTAAGCACTCTTCTCTAGTCGGATGATTTATGATGGATTCCAAACCATAAGAAGACAAAATGGATAAGTAATCGGAAACAGTAGTTGACGTGACGCATAGCGTATTTATGTTAAAATCACCAGCTAAGCATAACTGCACAGCTGAACCCCATTTGCTCAGTATTTCATCGAGCTCTGCCAAGAATCGCCTCACACTGTTACATGGTGGATGATATATCGAAAGGAGGATTAAATCTGCATTTGAAAGATTTATTTTTTATGGCCAGGCATTCCACATGAGCGAACGTAATATCTACTCCAGACGTAACATACGTGTCACGAAAAAACATCGCTAAACCACCTCTTCGCCCTCGTGGCCGGGTCCCGAAATGTGAACGATAACTAGACAGCGTAAACATATCGGCACTGACATGTGGTATATTTCTTTCAGTTTATTTCAGTGAGAACAAAAGCACAACGTAATTGCTAGCCGCTTCCGCTATCTCTATAAATTCATTCCAGTACTTTTGGAGGTTTCTTATGTTTACGCTGACGAGAGTAAAATTGTGTTGTAATTAACCTCAGGCCAAACGTATTTTTGAAACTTATAAAATCAGGAACCACACAGAAACTAGACGCCCTGCTGCTTATGCAATCCTACCAATATCAGCTGGCCTGATTATTCGGATCACAGGTGCAACTTCGTCCTTCTTTACAAAAATCTTACCGCCTTTAATCCAGGCGAACTTGTACCCATTCTCCTTGGACAGGGTTCTTGCACGCCAAAACAAACTACGATTTGCCTTTGTCAAGTTATCGTTGAAAAACAAATTGGGTAGAGAACCGTTCTGGTGTAATCACCGCAGCTTGCCTTGTGAATCAAACCAAGCTTCTCTCGCTGCTACAGAAGTGAATGGTATCAGGACTGTCGGGATCGGTTTACGTTTACTAGGCACGTGATGCACCGCCTCTACATCAGTGCTTGAAAAGCTTGCTAGCTCCAGCTTGATGGCTACCTCTGATAAAACATGCCTTAGGTTTTCATTTTCTTCCAGTGGTAGGCCTGCAATTTCCAAGTTATTCTTCCTATTTTACTGTTTCTTCTCATGCTGTACATCCTGCAGAAGCTCAAGCTGTATCGTTTGAGCCTTGACTACTTCATTCAAGCGCACAATTTCCTCTTCTCGCGCTCTTTGTTAGCTTTAATGTCCTCCACTATTGAATCATACTGATTCGACACAAATGAGACCGATTCCTCAAGTTGTTTAACAGTCACGGAAAGCTTAGTAAACTCAGTTTTCAGCAGAAGCAGGGAATCCACTTTTGCATGCAGAGTTAACAAAGAAGCAATGCTGTCTTTTATTTCATTGAGCTCAGAAGCCAAGGATGGCTCCACAGAACTTGCTGTTCCCTGTCTGGCTACACTCCATCTGCGATGCTGAAGCGTCTCGCTGCCTGCCAGCCCGACAGATTTTGCAGAACCAAGTTTCTCGCTTAGCTTGGCTCTTAGTCGCAAAAGTACTAGGTGCTATGCCTGAACAGTGTTGACCCAAATGGTAGCCATTCAGCGCCTGACATAAAACGACCATCATCAGGTGTGATGGAATAGTTCGGCACGTATGTCTGTGTGCAGTCAGGCGGTAATGAACGTCAGAGGCGCACGAACGGATATAAACGAGCATTTATCTAACATGATAGGACTGAGACAAGACAAGCACTAAACATTGACTACAGAGCAAAGGTTCATAAAACGCACACGTCTACACTAAGTGCTACGCGCAGCGTTCAAGGAAAAAAAAAACAAGTTCGTCTCACAGCTTCAGTCCTGATGGTCTCGTCGATCGGCGGTAGGTCGTCTCGAGCAGTTCCGACGATTTCCGTTGGAGATGACCCTCGTGGGAGGCGAGCCAAGGCAGGATGACAGCACTGGTCTTCAGATGAGGCAGGCGACGGCCCACGGCTGTATTACCGTGGCCAGAGCACTCGACTGGGTGTCAGGCGGGTGGCTTCCACCGCCACAACTCCACGGGCCACCTCGAGCACGAGGCGGCCTCAAAGCAAAGGCCTCGGTTAGCCTCAAAGCAAAGGCCTCGGTTAGGCCTCAAAGCAAAGGCCTCGGTTAGGCCTCGAGCAAAGGCCTCGGTTAGGCCTCGCCCCGGACACAGCCTGAAGCTGCTCCAACAGGCGGCAACGAGCAGGCAGCAGCCAGGCCTGCTCCAAACGGCGTCACACCAGGCGCCACTCCGCGTCTGCACCGACAGGCAGGCGCGTTGACCTCAGGGCCGCCTCAGATACCGTGACAGGAGCTCCCGGAACAGCGCACTGGTCCTGCGTCTTCCAAGTCACGAGCCCCCTCTGCCCGTTCGGCACCCGCGTCTCTTCTTCTTCCTTTTTTCTCTTGTTTCGTTTTTTTGACCACTGCCAAGCGCGCAAGCTGCCCCTGGCTCGCCTTCTTCTGCTTCTTCTTTCTTCTTGCACAAGCCTCGAGAGTTCTCACAAATAGTCCACGCACATAAACAACACTACTAATGTCCCTGCACTACAATTATCCCCCCACTTAAGAAAGTTGTTTGAGGGACAACTTGTCCACAGTGCACACAATTAAACAACATACACAAACATGGTTTGCATGCTGCTGTACACATTTGTCCAAGAGTATGTCATACACGGCTAAGATAGTCAACACCTATGTTGTCTGCCCCTTTGATCTAGTCCACCGCGAAACCATATTCAGTAAGGAACTTTGATACTCTTCCAAAAGCTTATTAATCTGGTCTATCTGCTGAACGCTTAAGTCTTTCACTACGGCAACATTTTTATGGGTCTCGCTCTGGTGTAGAGCCACAGATGGAATTTCATGTTCTTCTACAATATCCGACTCGATGGTAATTGCGGCGCACTGCTGGTTGGATGGTTCCGTTTCTCTTTCCTCATACTTTTTAAGTAGATTGATGTGGAATAGGCTCACTCGCGAACCGAGGTCAATAAGGTAGTCATAGTCGTTTCGTTTTTCGACCACCGTGAAAGGACCCTTCCATGTCAAGATTAGCTTGTTCTTCTCTGATGGAAGGAGCAGTAACACTTTATCACCTGCAAAGAGCTGTCTAACTGTTGACTTTCTGTCATAGTACTTCTTTTGGAAAGCTTTTGCTTTCTGGAGCTCTTCATGAGCCATTTTGCAGGTGTCCTGTAACCTTCCCTGGAGCTCTACGACATATCCGTACGTCGTCTTGGTCTCGGCGTCGAGATTATCGCCAGTCCATAATTCCTTAAGGATGGACATCGGTCCCCGCACAAATCTTCCATACAGGAGGTCAAATGGCGAAAACCCCAGGCTTGCTTGTGGGACCTCTCGGTAGGCGAACAGCAATGGGGCTAAGTATCTATCCCATTTTTTAGGGCATTCTTGACACATGCGTCGGATCATTTGTTTAAGCGTCCCATTAAACCTTTCCACGAAACCATTCGCCATGGGATGGTACGGCGTTGTGGGCAGTTGTCTAAATGACAGTAGTCGTCCCAGTTCCTGCATTAGGCTGTACGTGAAAGACTTGCCACGGTCACTCACTATCTCACGTGGAACACCAACACGGAAAACATTTCTAGTAGGCCTTCTGCTACCCGCTCTGTCTGAATACTTGGTAATGCTACCGCATCGGGGTAGCGTGTGGCAAAGTCGATCATGGTCAGCACATATTTATTCCCTTTATCGGACGTTGGTGACAAAGGACCTATAAGGTCGACTGCGACTCGTTGGAATGGTGTCCCGATGATGGGCACATTCCCTAATGGCACGCGACCTACAAGGTGCTTTGGTACAGTTCTTTGGCATATGTCACACGATTTGACGAAAGGTGTAACATCCGCCTGTACTCCCGGTCAATAAAATTCCTCAAGGACACGATCTATTGTCCTCTTTTGTCCCTGATGGCCAGCAAGTACCCCTTCATGCGCCATCTTCATTACTGTGCAACGGAGCTTCTTCGGAACCACAAGTTGCTCCAAGTCCCGTCGTTCTGCAGTCTGGTAGCGGCGGAAGAGGATGCCTCGAACCAACACGAACTCGGTTACAGCTTGCTTCTTGGACGTGCTTCTTTTGTCCAATGCTGCGAAACAAGCTTCTAGCGTTGGGTCCGTACTTTGCAACTTCCGCAGTTCCTCCGGGCTGATGTTTAACGGGTTGACTTGTGGTGCGGGTAGTTGTTGCTGTTCTTTCTTTCTCCCTGCAGCAGCCGTCATTCCGTCTTCGCGTGAATCTTTCACACTGCGGATTGACAATTCTGAACCTGCTTGCTTGCACTTAGCATCGTCAATCGGGTAGACACCTTCAACGTTGCCTAGTACAACGTCGTACAAAGGATTCTCCATACAAACTGCACGAGCGTGTCCCTTGAAAATCGGCGAGTCAATGTACACCTCCGCCTCTGGCAATTTCTTTGCGGACCGGTCTAATAGGCGTATTATGCGGGTACTACCCAGTCAGTTTGGAGTTCGGAACCACGGACCGTTTCACTACGACTGTATCGCAGCCGGTATCTTGCAGGATGGCCACCCTTTTGCCTTCAAGCTGACCCATTACCGTCGACATTGGTTTCGACACACCTGCACACGTTGTACCACTCTGAGCAACGTAAAGAACGCCATGATCGTCTTCCGCACTTAGTTGGGCACGTTCCTGTTGTTTTGCTTCTTCACCTTCGACTTGCTCCGGTCTTAAGAGAGAGCATGACGCTTCACCACGCCTGTTAGAGCCAGTAGGGCAAGCATCTGCCCTATGACCTGTCTTCTTACATATCCAGCACGGTGATGCCTTTGGAGCTCTGGATCTAGTCCAGCAGTCGGAAGCTCGGTGACCCTGTTTGTTACAAAGAAAGCAGAGCGGCTTTCCTTTCCTTTCATTTGTAGCCACTGCTTTATTGTGGGCTATAAGCTTCCCCTCACCTTCCTTCCTTGCCTCTAGCAAGATTTCTAATACCTTGTGCTTCCAGGTACTGGTCAGCTGTCTTTGCGAGTGTGTCAAGGTCACGACATCCTCTTTCCTTGAGAAAGATGGCCAACTTTGCCTCGCAGCGTCGCAAAAACTGTTCCGACACGATGCTATCTCTCAGCGCTTCATACGTCTTCGGTGTCTTAGCTAACTCTTGCCAGTGGTCAAAGTAGCCGAGAAGACGTCCTGCAAACTGTCTTGCCGTCTCAGAATTTTCAGGCTTCGCGTCTCGAAACTTCATGCGATACCCTTCTTCCGTGTATCGGAACCGCAGCAGAAGAGTCTGTTTCAACTTTACATAGTTCGTGGCATCTTCCGCAGACATCCCACCTACTGCCGTTAAGGCTTCACCGGTCAGACAAAGACTTAACGACAAGGCCCACTTGTCTCGTGGCCAACCTTGACTAGCAGCCACTCTCTCAAACCTTTGAATGTAGGCATCTAGTTCATCCCTACCCTCGTTATATGGCGGAATCATCTTATGAGGACTACGAAAACCATGACCACCACCAGTTTCATCGCTTACAACAATCGCCTGTGAACGCTCTGCCTCTTTATCCGCCGTCGCTCCTCGAGGAGCGCTCGTTCAGCCCCCATGCGGGCTAACTCTCGTACATGTTCTTCCTGTGCCGCTATCTTTGTTTCTTCTCGTTCCTTTGCTCGCTGATCTCTCATGTCCTTCTGCTCTGAGCTCACCCATTCCTTCAAAGCCTCTCCACTCAGTCCCATCTCCTTACCTAACTCAACTAGCATTTTCTTTTCGTCCATTATCGTCTACCACACACAAACTACGTGCGGCTCTAAGATGTAACGTTAGAGCTTTGTCCTGTCGCGGACGCCAGAAATTGTGATGGAATAGTTCGGCACGTATGTCTGTGTGCAGTCAGGCGGTAATGAACGTCAGAGGCGCACGAACGGATATAAAGGAACATTTATCTAACAGGATAGGACTGAGACAAGACAAGCACTAAACATTGACTACAGAGCAAAGGTTCATAAAACGCACACGTCTACACTAAGTCCTACGCGCAGCGTTCAAGGAAAAAAAAACAAGTCCGTCTCACAGCTTCAGTCCTGATGATCTCGTCGATCGGCGGTGGGTCGTCTCGAGCAGTCGCGACGATTTTCGTTGGAGATGACCCTCGTGGGAGGCGAGCCAAGGCAGGATGACAGCACTGGTCATCAGATGAGGCAGGCGACGGCCCACGGCTGTATTACCGTGGCCAGAGCACTCGACTGGGTGTCAGGGGGGTGGCTTCCACCGCCACAACTCCACGGGCCACCTCGAGCACGAGGCGGCCTCAAAGCAAAGGCCTCGGTTAGGCCTCGAGCAAAGGCCTCGGTTAGGCCTCGCCCCGGACAAAGCCTGAAGCTGCTCCAACAGGCGGCAACGAGCAGGCAGCAGCCAGGCCTGCTCCAAACGGCGTCACACCAGGCGCCACTCCGCGTCTGCACCGACAGGCAGGCGCGTTGACCTCAGGGCCACCTCAGGTACCGTGGCAGGAGCTCCCGGAACAGCGCACTGGTCCTGCGCCTTCCAAGTCACGAGACCCCAATGCCCGTTCGGCACCCGCGTCTCTTCTTCCTTTTTTCTCTTGTTTCGTTTTTTTGACCGCTGCCAAGCGCGCAAGCTGCCCCTGGCTCGCCTTCTTCTGCTTCTTCTTTCTTCTTGCACAAGCCTCGAGAGTTCTCACAAATAGTCCACGCACATAAACAACACTACTAATGTCCCTGCACTACATCAGGTAACGCACTGTGGCAAGCAATGCACTCTTCAAATACCATGATAAATGAAAACGAGGTACTTTCACGAGCTCTACGAGTCAGTCTGGCGGAGAAGGGTAACAACAACCGAAATTCAAAGGCAATTGTTCTTACCTAACAAGAAGAACAAGGCGATTAGGACAGGCTCACACGCTTCGCCGGACTGCAACCGCTCGTTGGGGAACGCTCGGTTTTAGTTACCTGTTCTTCGTGTGATGCTTTGATTGGCCGGCGCTTAACCATCGTTGATCGATGCCAGTTCACCACCACCACCACCGCCGCAGCCCGCCGCCGCCCGCCGCCACCACCACCACCACCACCACCACCTCTGCTTCTTCTTCTTCTTCTTGCATAGTACTCCTTGGCCATATCTGGCCCTTACACCGCACATCATAATCAATAATAATCAATCAATATATTTATCGTGCCCAAGAACAACCATGAGGTCTAAGTGCGCCAGATAGAAAAAGAAACAGCAGGGGAATATCAGTAAAAAGCAATAAATAAAAAATACCAATCTTGAAAAGAAAAGTGTACATGCAACAAGGCACAAAATGTATACATAAGAAAAATAAGGAGAAGGGAAGTTGAACAATATGTGAAACTAAGAGACCACAACGCAAAGCTTAGAACTGAATAATGACAGCGAGTTGTGAAAAATATCAAGGTCAGGAAAGTGGCCTTTATAAAGACTCTGTTTTCTGTGAACAGTTGAGTGTTGGTGGTGACAGGCAGCAACATGGAAAGGTCTGTGTTCTCTGGTGATCTTGCGCGGAATGCGAAACATGATACATCTGAGGAGTTCGGGGCACATGAAGATACCGTGAAGGAGTTTGAAAAGAAATAGAAGGTCAGCACGATTACGTCGGCAGCGAAGTAAGGGCAATGACAATAACCCGACAGTGTTAGAGCAAGGTTCAGCGTCCGTGCTAGCAAAGCGGTGATGCTATATGCGTATAAACTTTTTCTGGACCCGATCTATAATGCCACTGTTGGATGTAGAGATGCCGTTCCAGACGACCGACGCGTATTCGAGTTGAGGAAGACAGATTGTTGTCTACAACTTGCGGAACGGTGTAGGAGAATTGAATTATCTCGATAGTCTGCAAACAGAGCCAAGAGTGCGCATACGTCGCATTGCAACGCATTTAGTGTGAGCTGAAAAGTGTAAGGTTGTATCAAAAAGTACACCGAGATCATTGATCTCACGGACCCTACACAATGGTACAGAATCTACCGAATAAGAAAAAGAAATGATTGCTGTTTTGCGGGTGAAAGTCATGACTTTGGTCTTAAGAGCATTCGATGTTAGGTTATTATCTCTGCACCATTTAGACAAAGAAAGTAAGTCAGAAGGCAGGATGCGACAGTCATCAGCAGTGTGAATTACCTTAAAAATCTTTGTCATCGGCATATAGAAGGAATAAAGAATGCCGAATGGCAGAAAGAACGTCTATAATAAAAATTTAAAAAGTAGTGGTCCCAATACTGTTCCCTGAGGGACGCCGCTAATTGCAACTTGCAACGTAAGAAGACGACGTTTGGCCATTGACGTTAATATAACATGAACTATCAGTAAGATAACTCTGCAAGAGATTTACAATTGACGATTCAACACGAACGTGTGTAAGCTTGATCAGAAGCAGTGAGCAAAGCACCCCATCAAAAGCTTTGCTGAGGTCACAATAAATGGTGTCAACTTGCCACCTTTGGAGTACTGGCAAGGAGATATGGATCATGAAACTTGTGAGATTTGTGATAGTGTAGCGGCCGGTGAAGAATCCAAGCTGATTCGGGATCAATGCTTTCTTCACAGTAAAAGACAGTACGTTGTGAAGAGCAAGCTCAAAAATCTTAGACGTCGCACAGAGAAGAGAAATTGTGCGATAATTTGAGACATCGGTTTTACAGCCAGACCTAAATTCAGGCAAAACACGAGCAGTTTTCCACATGCGAGGGAAAGTGCAAGTATTCAGAGAGGTACGTATTAAATATAGATGTCAATACTGGGGCAAATATACTGCCGTACGCTTATAAAATTGCGGAGGGGATGCTATCAGGACAGCTGGATAGGGAAGGCTTCAAGCGCTTAAGGCATTCGCTGATCAGCTTTTCATCTAACAACACAGGACTAGATGTAGGAGCCGTTGTGTGCTGCTGACTGACACCAGCTTTGAAACCTGAAGGTTTATATAATGAAGAGAAATGGGCTGCAAAACAATCCGCGACTGCTTGGACTTCTACTCCTCTAGAGTCGAGCAGGCGAAAACACTCTCTGCGATTACTAGAGCGCTTGCGGATATACTTCCAAATTCCACCGGCCGGTCGGAGGCGCTCTTCTCCAAGAATGCAATACATGAGTCATGATCCCATTTGTACAGGCGTTTGCAGAGAGTTCGAAAAAAGAATTCTTCTTTCCACATATTAAGCACAGGACTTTTGGAATTACGGTGCGCGCGATCTTTATACTTTATTGCAGTGATAAGTTCAGATGAGAACCAGTTGGGATATTTAGAGTGTTTAGGAATATATACTGAGGAATGTATTTGCGCATACTGCTCAAAGCAAGTTTAGTAAACTGATCTATTTTGTCAACGACATTGGTTTTATCTGCGACTATTGACCTATCGGTGGTGGACAAGAAATAGTACAAGCCAACATAATCACCCCGTTTGAAAACAAAGCGAGAAGATTCATTATTTCCAGTGGAGGAGCTCTGCCTCAAGGCTGTCACAGAGGCAGTTATCTTAAGTGAGGGGTTAAACTTATCGGGACGGACAAGTGAAATCTCAGAACGGGAGACATCTATAACCTGAGCATTCGAGAGGCAAAGGTCTAAAACGTTGCCACAGGAATTGTCGATCAAGTTGTGCTGCTGAAGAGAGCAGAAAGACAGAAATTCCAACAGGCTGCATTTGTTCTCTGTGTAATGATGTTAATGAGAATATGAAAGCGTGTTCCAATCAATTCCTGGTGTGTTAAAATCACCAAGAAGGATTACTCTGTGCTTGCTTTGGGAGGATAAGACATCTTAAATAGAAGAGATGACCCCACGAAAAAGACAGGGGAAATAATAATAATAATAATAATAATAATAATAATAATAATAATAATAATAATAATATAATAATAATAATAATAATAATAATAATATAATATCAATCATCAATCAATCATGTTTATTTAACGTGCCCAGGAACAACCTTAAGGTCTGAGTGCTGGCGCACGCATACATTACAAACCAAAAACAAGACACTCAGGAAAAAATCATTAAAAATAAATGAATAAAAATAAAAATTGTGAAAAGAAGAGAGTACCAACAACAAAGCGCAAAGTAAATACAAAAGAAAAAGGAGGAGAAGGACACTTGAACAATACATGAAATTATAACACAAGGCAAAGCTCGGAAAAGAACGATGATAAGGAGTTATGAAAGATATCAAGATCATGAAAGTAAGCGTTATAAAGATTCTGTATTCTGTGGACAGTTGAGTGTTCGTGATGACAGGCAGGAACATGGAAAGGTCTATGTTCTCTGGTGATCTTGCGTGGGATACGGAACCTGACACAGTTGAGAAGTTCGGGACACGTGAGGTTACCGTGAAGGAGTTTAAAGAGAAACAGGAGGTCAGCGCGATTTCGTCGGTCGCGAAGTGATGGCAATGACAAAAATCCAACAGTGCTAGTACAGGGTGCAATGTCCAGGTTTGCAAAGCGGTGATTATATATGCTTAGAAACTTTTTCTGGACACGATCTATAATGTCACTGTTGGATCTAGAAGAGCCATTCAAGACGACCGACGCATATTCTAGTTGAGGAAGACATATGGTTGTGTATAATTTGCGGAACGGCGTAGGAGACTTGAATTCCCTCGATAGTCTGCATACAGAACCAAGAGAGCTCATACCCCGCATTGCAACACGTTTAGTGTGAGCCGAAAAGTGTAAGGTTGCATCAAAAAGTACACCAAGATCATTGATCTCGCAGACCTTACACAATGGCACAGAATCTACAGAATAAGAAAAAGAAATACTTGCTGTTTTGCGTGTGAAAGTCATGACTTTGGTCTTAGCAGCATTCAAGGTAAGGTTATTATCCTTGCACCATTTAGAAAAGGAAAACAGGTCAGACTGCAGGGCGTGACAGTCATCAACAGTGTGAATTTTCTTAAAAATCTTGATGTCATCGGCATATAGAAGGAAAGAAGAGTTCCGAATAACAGAAAGAACGTCATTATTAAAAATTAAAAAAAGGAGTGGTCCTAATACTGATCCTTGAGGGACGCCGCTAGTTTCCATGTAAGAAGAAGACGTTTGGCCATTGACGTTAACATAACAGGATCTACCAAGAAGATAACTGCGCAAGAGATTCACAACTGACGAGTCAACATCAAAGTTCGTAAGCTTGATCAGAAGCAGCGAGTGGCTGACTACATCAAAAGCCTTGCTGAGATCACAGTAAATGGTGTCAACTTGCCCCCTTTGAGTACCGGCGTGGAGATCTGTGTCATGAAACTTGCGAGATTTGTGATAGTGGAGCGGCCGGTGAGAAATCCATGCTGATTCGGAATGAGTGAGTTCTTCACAGTAAAAGACAATATGTTGTGAAGAGCAAGCTCAAAAATCTTGGACGTAGCACAGAGAAGAGAAATTGGGCGATAATTCGAGACATCTGATTGACATCCAGACTTAAATACAGGAAAAACACGAGCAGTTTTCCACATGTGAGGGAAAGTGGAAGTAGTCAGAGTTATTAAATATAGATGTGAATACTGGAGCAAATATACTGCCGTAAGCTTTTAGAATAGCGGAGGGGATGCCATCAGGGCCGCAGGATAGGGAAGGCTTCAAGCGCTTAAGGCATTCGTGGACAAGCTTTTCATCAAACAACACCGCACTAGATGTACGAACCGTCGTGTGCTGCTGACTGACACCAGCGTTGAAACCTGCATCTTTATATAAGGAAGAGAAATGGGCTGCAAAACAATCTGCCACTGCTTGGACTTCTGCCCCTCTAGAGTCAAGTAAGCAAAAACCCTCTCCATGTTTATTGGAGCGCCTTACGGATATACTTCCAAAATTCCGCCGGCTGGTCGGAGGTGCTATTTTCCAAGAATGCCATATATGAATCTTGATCCCGCTTATAGAGACGTTTACAGAGAGCCCGAAAAAAGCGGAATTCTTCTCTGTACTCATTAGGCAACGGAATTCTGGATTTTTGGTGTGCGCGATCTTTATGCTTTAGGGCAATTATGAGTTCAGACGAAAACCAGTGGGGGTATCTAGAGCGTCTAGGCCTGTACTGGGGAATGTATTTGCGCATACTGCTCAAAACAAGCTCTGTAAACTGATCTACTTGGTCATTAACATTGCTTTTGTCTGTAACCAGTGACCAGTCGGTGGTGGACAAGGAATTATATAAACCAAGATAATTACCACGCTTGAAAGCAAAGCGTGGGGATTCATTTACGCCGCTGGAGGAGCTCTGCCTCAGTGCTGACACAGAGGCAGTTATCTTTAGTGGCGGATGAAACTTATCGGTACGCACAAGGAAAGTTTCGGAACGAGAGACATCTAAAACCTGAGCATTCGAGATGCAAAGATCTAAGACGTTGCCACAGGAATTGGTGATTCAGTTATGCTGTTGAAGGGAACAGAAAGACAAAGTCCAACAACAGGCTGCATTTATTCTCTGTGTAATGATTGTAATGAGAATATCTAAGTGTGTTCCAATCAATACCTGGTGTATTAAAATCACCAAGAAGAATTACTTTGTGCTTACTATGGGAGGATATTACACTTTCAATGGAAGAGATGACATCATCATACAAAACAGGGGAAATATTCGGCTGTACGTAGAACGATCCAATCAACAATTTTTCACATTGGGCTAGGCTGACTTCCAGCCACATCGACTCCCGTACACTTTCTATATCGATGCGCTGTACACATTTCAGTGAATTGTCAACTGCAATCAGCACGCCACCACCTTTTTGTTGAGATCCACTGAAGTCCCGGTCACTGCAGAAGACGTAGTGCGGTGGAGAGAAGTCTGAAGACGAAATGTCACCACACAGCCAAGTTTCAGAAATAACAAAAATCGGAAAAGAAGATGAGATTACATTGCCAAAAAATTCACGTGCTTTGGTGCGAAGTCCACGAGCGTTTTGGTAAAGAATGTCCAAATTACACGCCACTTTGATCCTTGGGGGTTGTTATTTCAGTAGCATGGATCATATCATCGTGTAGCACACCACGGAACGGCTTGAACAAGCAACCCATTGGCCACATGGACGAGTCGTTCAAGCGCTTAAGGGCTTCTTTATCGACGGCTACATGAAAAGAAGAATACGATTGATATTTAGTTCTAAGTCGTCGCCAGGAGAGGGGAGAAATGTTCAAGGCCTTTAAGTGGTTGGTCAGGTCGGAAGAGGTTGTTTCAGAGCTCAAATTAGACACAAAAATAGCCTCAGGTCGGTGCTGCCGTTGAGCAACAGATAATGTCGAAGTCTTTCGCGCTCCAACCGAGGCAAGACTTTTGTTTTTTTGTGTAGTCTCGAGTGCTTTTTCAGTGGACGAAGCGAAATCACGTGGGGAAACAGCACCTCGTCGTTCAGCAGTGCGTTGTAACACAGGTACATTAGCTCGCGTTGAGGCAGGAGTAGAAGAAGTAGTAAGGGTGGATGACTTTTCGGAGTCGGCAGGTGTCTTCATAGGCATGGCAGTTGCACGTCGCGACAGCTCGTCGCGCAGGCAACGAACCTCCGGTCGAAGGGAGGCGACGACTTGAGTCTGTTGCTCCACGCCGCGGGAATGGTCCTTACGAAGGCGTTCATTCTCCTCTCGCAGTTGGGAAACTTCTTCGCTCAGGAACGAGATTCCCTCCAGTGCGTCGAGGAGGAGGCGACGCAGACCTGCCATGCTGCCGTCAAGGTCCCCTGGTGGGGCACAAGAGGAGAAGGGGGAACCAGTTTGGGAAAGGGAAAGCTGCGGGGAGCACGCCGTCGGGTCGTTGTCGCTAGGCTTAACAACCTGCTGATTTAACTCACACAAATTAAAGCAAAAGGAGCGCGATCCCGACTTCAAAAGATCCAGTTCGTCGTCTGGCCAGGTCACACATTTAGCATGCACATGTTTTTCACACTTTTCACAGCGAAGGAACTGCTGTTTTCCGAAAAAAGGGCACAAGCAGAGCAAGCATGCGTCCTTACTGGGCGCCATGCTGCAGGACTAAACTAATAATAATAATAGTAATAGGTGCAGATACAACGCACTTTTTAGAATCCGCGCAAAGCGAAAATTATGTGTTATGGGTAATTAAATAGGATAAAGCTGCTCTTATGCAAAAGTTATCCAATTATCCCGACCATTTTGCGATCTAATACGTTTTTACTAAATTTATTTATTCATACTGTAAGCCTTATCAGGATCATACAGTATGTGGGTGGGTACAGATATATATGATGGTATTTTGTACAGGAACAATGTCAGCACGGTGAAAAAGATAGTTGACGTAGAAAAGGAGCATAAAAATATTTTTTTAATGCTGGAAACGCAAACAGGTTCGTATACAATAAGAGCTATGGAAATCAAGCACACAGTGAAACCAATTTGTCAGACTAGCAGCGACTCAAGGAATATTTCAACTTCGCGAACACATCAGCATTAGTGGAATTCACATTATTATTTGGCAGTCTACAATTCTAATTTTTTTGTAAATAATTCTTCAAAGCGTTACACCGTGCGATCAACGGTCGAATGATTTTGTCGTGGCTGTTTCTACCAGAATGCCGGAGTCAGAGCTGGGACAGAGCAAGCTGGGTCAGAGCAAAGTTAAACATTGTATTTGAAAGTACTTCACAGTTTGCGATTTCCTTATTTCACACTGCCAGATTAGTCCAGTCTATTCCCGGTAAGTTAAAATTGCCAGTCTGTAACTAATTTAGTGCGCTCGTTTACATAGGCATTAAAATAGTCATGCAGCTGTAATAATATAGGTCAGGGGCGCCAGGTTGTCTGTAAGAGCCACCAACTAGTACGGAGGAACCATAGACAGCAATCCTTTGCCAAACGCTCTGATGATGGTCAACAGCAACTTATTTGCGAGAGGATGGGCTCTGCTTGACAGCTACAGCGACACCTGCCCCCCGACTATGGCGATCCGTACAAAAAAAGTTAGTAAAGGGAGGGAAAAATGTCACAATCTTCTGTCGAAGGATTCAGTCACATTTAGGTGATCACCAGAACATCAGGTGGGGTTTATCAACTTTATTTGCGACACTTCTGGCATTAAAACTAAGCTCTGTCAACGGTCTTCTTTGCTGCCCCAACATTCCATGACGAAGACCCCTCAGTGACTTCAGTAACCCGGCTTTCTGCTTTGCTTTAAAAGCATCGCAGAATCTCACGCGTTCGAGTCATTGTTAATCTTAAGCTTATCATAAACATAACTAACCTTTCCATTTCCACGGTCAAACTTGGATGAGTTCCACAGTTTTCTGCGTGCCTCCCTAACACTAGCCGAGAAATCTTCTGAAAGAGAAACACTTTCATCCTTAAGTTTGTGGCAGTTGCTCACAACTACCGATTTTCCTCTGAAATCACAAAAGCGCAATGTCACGGCACGCATCCGGTTGTTATTTTTTCGGCCAACACGGTGAATACACTCAACTGCGTTGAATGAACTGAAGAATGAGCTCTGCTCAATGCTGCTGCGCACTGCATTGGCTTCGCGCTTGACGCGCAAAAGGCAGCTCGCAGTTGGCGGTGAGCAACGCCAATAACGATGCCTCTCCACTTCCACGTGGTCGACGAGTCAGGCATTGAGCAGAGCTAATTCTTCTGAGTAACACCTGAGACCGCTGGTGTCGCGGCGCGCGGACGCGTAATCATGCGGCTGTTTTCATATTTCGGGCGTTTTCTTTATAACACGGGAAAAGTAATTACGCGAGACATAGCACACTGACAACAATGAACCGGTCGTTTAAAAAAAACAATTACTGCTTTTATATCCAAATTCGTGCCCTAAACTCAGTAATTAAACAGTTAGTTAATATGATCGATATTTTAATTCTGAAAAAAGAAACCCTGCTGGTGCAGTACGCCTCTGCTGACGAATGGCATTGGTTGCGTCCTGTATACTCTATATTTTCATATTTTACTTTTAAGAGCTTGGCTATTATAAGGTTAGCTGGGACACCCTGTATGTGCTGCCATACTCTTTAAGATGTTCCCACACCCGCTGCAGTGGCTTAGCGGCTATGGTGTTGCGGTGCTAAGCACGAGGTCGCCGCGGGATCAAATCCCTGCCGCGGCGGCTTCATTGATGAGGGCGAAATGCAAGAACGCCCGTGCCCCGTGCATTGCGGGCACGTTAAACATGCCCTGGTTGTCAAAAGTAATCCGGAGTCCCCCACTATACGGCGTGTCTCACAATCTCGGAGACAGCCGCGCGACCCGCAGTTACACGAGGCCAATTCATAGCATGTATGAATTCGTGTCCAGAGCACCTAATTGTATACGTATACATACGGTTGTGAGAACTCACTAAACACAGATAAAGCCCCACCGGAACCGCGTTTTTCCTTGCTTTAGCTTGAATTATCAACTCGGCACACTTTAGTTAAAGTGCGCTTATTGACGAACACACTGCAATGAGCACAGCTTTGATCCTGCTGTATCCATGCACACGTAAAGGTGTGCGAGGATATATCCACGCCTTGTTGCGTGTGCCTTTGCGCAGCCCGCCGTGACGCAGCTTGTCGTCAGAAATGCATTTTCTTTCCTACATCACTGCTAATCGTACACGAACGTGGTAAAAACCCCGCGGCAACTAAGACACTGAAGAATCAGAGCCAGCAGAGCGCCTTTACTCTAATAAAGTCAGCTCTGACGACAGCGCCACCGGAAAGTCAGTGGACGTCCTGGGGTGAAGGACGTCTTGCAGATGCCAGTTGGCGTTCCCAACGCGCGCGGAAGCTGACAGGTGTCTCGCTTTCTTGGATGCCAGAGGCCAAGGCCTTTGTCTACGCGGTTGCTTTGTCTTTTTAGCTGCCTTCAGACAGACGATGGATCCCCGCTCACTTAACATTGTCCTACGCTTCTACAACTCGGAAGGCCGCCCAACTGAAGGCGCTTTGAAGTCCCTAAGCTGCGCCACGTCGCGACAGCCGACATAGCAATGCCAAGTGTCGGACCAGTCAAGTGTGACGACGGCTTAAGCAAGATAATGAGCGCCTGTAGCGCTCGTTCCGATTTTTCCACAAATGTTCCACAGATGTTCTCTGGCAGTTTAATAACTTTTTAGTGCAATATATGAATCTCCGAAGTTGTGCAACTAACCACGTGCTCCAAACTGGTTTTCAAAAAGCGCAACACCATCCTCTTTATTGATGGGCGATGGATTACACTGTACGGCGTTCTTCATACATCATAGCACAATTGTAAACAGGCATGGACGTCAATAAGCGAATTTGATTATTAGGTCTATAACTGGATTATTGAATGATTGCATAACGTTTAGCTCAAATAGAGAGATTGAAATCACTTCTTTCCTGGCTTGTTCATTTCACTTTCATGTGGGCATCCCTGAGTTATGATTCAAAATAAGATAGAAAACTGTACTGATAAACGTGAAAATAAAGAGAAAAAAAACGATAAATTGAACATGTATCCTTTCAGGTGTCGGAAAGGTGATAAATGGTAATGCAGGTAACAGCGCAAATAAAGACACGAACGGGAAAAATCATAAGGCACATGCGCCGACTTGAAGATAGCGGATGTCGGTGTGTGCGTATTCGTGTTCCTTCCTTTTGTATGTGTGTGTTGCACACCTACCATTTTCGAGTGTAGTAGATGAGTGTACGACACGCATCTTACGCGCTCTATTACGTATTTCTCTCGCAGTGGTGACTGGGAAGCCTATCGCCCGCACACCAACGTGCTGTGGCTTCACTACTTGCTGACGAAGTTGTTGAAGAAGCTCCCCAAGACAAAACAAGTCGCGGATGTCGTTGAGCCGTCCACTTCTCGCGGCCGACTAGCCGCCTGGGAGGACGTGATCCTGTCGTTCTCGTCGGCCGAAGAGTTCGTGGCACAACAGGTCATCCCCCACCTCGAACGCGACGCCGAGGTACCGCGCTGAGCGAGGCACGCGCCATGAATCTTCCGACGCGCCGCTAAGTGCGCCGTTGTCGTGCGTTTAGTGATACATGCAAAAGAGAAAATACAAAAAATGTTTATATAATATCTATATATTTTATTTGAGGCTCTGCAAAGATGTATAATTTATCGGAGAAGGCTGCTGATATCTTTACCAAATTTGTGTTCGTTATTTATATTTCTCATCACAAATTTCTTTGTTTGAAAGATTGCATGCCGCAATTCCACCTTAGAAACTTTACATTTTTAATTGTTTCGTAGGACAAAGATGTTCTTTTATAGTTCCCTTTTATGTTATTACTTGTATATTTATTTATTTATTCCAATTTTATTTATTGATCGAATCAAGATAACGTTGTATACTCGACTTGTAAAACTTGCGTTGAACCATGGCTTCTGAAATAAAAAAAGGAAATAAAAAAAGGAAAAAAAAAGCTGCCGTTTACAGTGGTTGTTGCCGCGCATTGAGAAGGTGACGACACCCGCCGTGGTGGCGTAGTGGTAATGGCGTTACGCTGCCTAGCCCGAGGGCGCGGGATCAAATCCCGGCCGCATTTCGACGGGGGCGAAATACAAAAAACGCCCGTGTACCGTGCATTGGGTGCACGTTAAAGAACCCCAGGTGGTGAAAATTAATCCAGAGTCCCTAACTATACGGCGTGCCTCATAATCATATCGCGGTTTTGCACGTAAGACCTCAGGAAAATGTCACCTTAAAGGTGACATTTATTAGCGACCGCGGTCTTATTGTTACAAGAAGACGTGCAGACCAACTAGTTGGTGTTCCTGCTTTCTCTAGCACACCGTCTTTCTTGCTTTCCGTGCGCCATGGCGTATCCTTTACGGTTTATCCAGTAGTAGTTGCAGGCTGGCTTAAGCTAGTAGCAAGGTGGATTGGAAGCTTGAACAGAAATGGTGACTCTGCGGTGCTCTTGAAAGAATGTTTCAGCCGCAGAACACAGCTGGCACGGCCGAGTTCAGAAGTGCAAGCGTATTTGTCTATAGTCGGGTACAACTTTAGAAGACAGGAGGAGGCCCCGCCAGTTGACCGAAGCGCAGCAGCCAATTCCTCCGCGACTAAAGAAATAGTCCCCACTCAAAAAAAAATGTGACTGCTTCTAAAACACGTATTTGTCGGTATAAATAAGATTTGTGTATCTTGACGAGTGGTTTGATAAAACTCTCATGATGGAAATGCTACCGCACTTGCCGGATCGCGAGAGAAAAATAACTCCGTGCCTTCTGCAACGCTGTGCGTCGTCTGCTAGAGAGCAAGATCGACGGCACCGGGCGTAGCAGTCGCTGGCGTAATTGCATAAGATTCATATATACTTTTTGTGTGTTTGCACAACCTTATTTTTTTAATGTGTTGGGCTTATTTTTAATTAATATTTTTTTCTTTTTTTTCGCGGTTGCGAACCTGCGATCTCGTGAGTTCGCGAACGATCGCGCGCGGCATTCCGTGCCAGTTTTCCGCCATGGAGCCCAGCGAGGTGACATCGGAACGCGATCCTTTGTTGCCGAACGAGCCTTGTGTCGCCTCGATGACCACACCACCAAGGAGCCTCGGCAAGAACAAGAGCGGCCACATCCTTAACAGCGATTCACGCAACATGATCTTCCACTGCTACACGTTTTGGCGTAACAGGCAGCCTGAACGCAGCGTGGAGGACACGAGCAAGTTTGTCGCCGACATGCTTGGTGTAAGCGAAAGGACTGTGTTCAGGGTGAGGCAGGAAGTTAAAGCTTCGCATTTTTCGGGTGGCAAACTGACGACGCCCTCGCGAAAGCGCCCACGCAATGCGGAGAAGAGGAGACGCAGCGCGAAGTTTGACAGCTTCACGTTGTGCGCGCTGAGATCATGTGTGCACGATTTCTTTCGCCGCAACGAGATACCGACGGTCGAGAAGGTAACTACCGAGTTCTCGGAGCGTATGGAACTACCATCACTAAAGCGGTGTACTGTGCGTCGCCTGCTTGCCGAGATCGGCTTCAAGCACGAAAAGAGAAGCCGCAACTCGCTGCTTATCGACCGGGATGACATCACCGATTGGCGGAATCGCTACCTCCGTGACGTGGAGCGCTACCGGGCGGAAGGCCGAAAGATCTTCTACCTGGACGAGACATGGGTGACGGCAGGACACACTCGGTCGATCGTGTGGACAGACACCGTGGTGCAGAAGCGCGGACGCCTGTTCGCTCGAGCAAATGGCCTGACGACGGGTCTAAAACAACCTTCTGGGAAAGGTCAGCGCCTGATCGTGACGCACATCGGCAGCGAGGATGGTTTCGTCGACGGCTGCTGGATATATTCCGAGGCCAAAAGACAGGCGACTACCACGAGGAAATGGACAGCAATCGCTTTGAGGGCTGGTTCAATGACGTTCTGCAGAAGTTGCCAGCTGGTAGCGTCATTGTTTTAGACAATGCACCTTACCATAGCCGGCGAGAAGAGAAATTGCCGACGACAGCCTGGAAGAAGGAAAAGATACAGGAGTGGCTCACAAGCAAGAACATCACCTACGGTGAAAGGATGATAAAGAAGCAGCTGCTTGAGCTGGTGGCATCTGTAAAGTCACGCTTTCTGAGCTACATCGTAGACAACACAGCTGTAAAGGCCGGTTGCATTGTACTCAGGCTCCCGCCGTACCACTGCGAATTTAATCCCATTGAGCTTGTGTGGGCCAAGGTCAAAAATGGCATCGCTGCGGACAACAGAGACTTCAAGCTGTCCACGGTCGACGTCATCTTGAGGGAGAAAATCAAGCAGGTAACGGCGGAAGACTGGAGGAAGAGCATTCAGCATGTGATGGACTTGGAGGCAAAGTTCAGACTTGACACGTCTGGGAGTGAGCACATTCAACCCATCATCATCCAGCTGGGTGAAGATGACACTGAAGAAAGCGACTCCGACTGCGAGCTGTCTGGCATTGAGCCACTCGACGAAGCATAAACGCTTCTTATTAACAAAAGAACAGCCCTTATTAGGGCTACTAAAATTTTTCCGGTGGGTTCGCAACAGCCAACCATCCATTCGTGACCTCTCAAATAAATAAGCAGTTCCATTTATGGCATATTGCTTATAATAGAAGCTCAATTCTGATAAGCAACGTCCTGCACATTGTGCTTGATTTAAGAAGTGGCATAGAAACACATTTAAATGCTGGCATATCTGAATTGAAACACTATTGTTAACCCTGATTATCGTTGGCGGGCTCAAAATGCTCATTCGGGCAGCCATTCATGTGGTTGCATTGTTTATTTTGTTATCTGGCTCACACAAGTAATGCGATTAAGAGAAAAATATAAAACATCATTAGCTTAGAGAGGCCCAAAATGCTCATTCAGGCAGCCACCGTCGAGTTTGACGTGCCCATAGTGAAATAGCAGTAGTCAGAGCACGCTTTATGGTTATGTTAGCAGTCTGCACTAGAAATCGCAGTCATGCCATAGCGAGTGGTGTGAAATAGCAGCAGACAACACGAAACTGACACTGTCAGCGCTTGAATGCCAAAGCACATTCATGTGGTTGCATTGCTTATTTTGTACTAGCTCACACAAGTAATGCGATTAAGAGAACAAAATAAAAACATCATAGCTTAGAGAGGCCCAAAAATGCTCATTCAGGCAGCCCGTCGAGTTTGACGTGCCCCATAGTGAAATAGCAGAAGTCAGAGCACGCTTTATGGTTATGTTAGAAGTCTGCACTGGAAATCGCAGTCATGCCATAGCGAGTGGTGGTGAAATAGCAGCAGACAACACGACACTGCCACTGTCAGCAGCTTGAATGCCAAAGCACATTCATGTGGTTGCATTGTTTATTTTGTTATCTGGCTCACACAAGTAATGCGATTAAGAGAACAATATAAAACATCATTAGCTTAGAGAGGCCCGAAATGCTCATTCAGGCAGCCACCGTCGAGTTTGACGTGCCCCATAGTGAAATAGCAGAAGTCGAGCACGCTTTATGGTTCTGTTGCATATGCACTGTAAATCACAGTCATGTCATAGCAAGTGGTGGTGAAATAGCAGCAGACAACCACCACTGCCACTGTCAGCAGCTGAATGCCAAAGCACATTCATGTGGTTGCATTGTTTATTTTGTTATCTGGCTCACACAAGTAATGCGATTAAGAGAACAAATATAAAACATCATTAGCTTAGAGAGGCCCTAAATGCTCATTCAGGCAGCCACCGTCGAGTTTGACGTGCCCCATAGTGAAATAGCAGAAGTCAGAGCACGCTTTATGGTTCTGTTAGCAGTCTGCACTGTAAATCACAGTCATGTCATAGCAAGTGGTGGTGAAATAGCAGCAGACAACACCACACGCCACTGTCAGCAGCTTGAATGCCAAAGCACATTCATGTGGTTGCATTGTTTATTTTGTTATCTGGCTCACACAAGTAATGCGATTAAGAGACAAATATAAAACATCATTAGCTTAGAGAGGCCCAAAATGCTCATTCAGGCAGCCACCGTCGAGTTTGAACGTGCCCCATAGTGAAATAGCAGAAGTCAGAGCACGCTTTATGGTTCTGTTAGCAGTCTGCACTGTAAATCACAGTCATGTCATAGCGAGTGGTGGTGAAATAGCAGCAGACAACACCACACTGCCACTGTCAGCAGCTTGAATGCCAAAGCACATTCATGTGGTTGCATTGTTTATTTTGTTATCTGGCTCACACAAGTAATGCGATTAAGAGAACAAATATAAAACATCATTAGCTTAGAGAGGCCCAAATGCTCATTCAGGCAGCCACCGTCGAGTTTGACGTGCCCCATAGTGAAATAGCAGAAGTCAGAGCACGCTTTATGGTTCTGTTAGCAGTCTGCACTGTAAATCGCAGTCATGCCATAGCGAGTGGTGGTGAAATAGCAGCAGACAACACCACACTGCCACTGTCAGCAGCTTGAATGCCAAAGCACATTCATGTGGTTGCATTGTTTATTTTGTTATCTGGCTCACACAAGTAATGCGATTAGGAACAAATATAAAACATCATTAGCTTAGAGCGGCCCAAAATGCTCATTCAGGCAGCCACCGTCGAGTTTGACGTGCCCCATAGTGAAATAGCAGAAGTCAGAGCACGCTTTATGGTTATGTTAGCAGTCTGCACTGGAAATCGCAGTCATGCCATAGCGAGTGGTGGTGAAATAGCAGCAGACAACACCACACTGCCACTGTCAGCAGCTTGAATGCCAAAGCACATTCATGTGGTTGCATTGTTTATTTTGTTATCTGGCTCACACAAGTAATGCGATTAAGAGAACAATATAAAACATCATTAGCTTAGAGAGGCCCAAACTGCTCATTCAGGCAGCCACCGTCGAGTTTGACGCACCCCATAGTGAAATTAGTCTGAGCACGCTTTATGGCTCCGTTAGCAGTCTGCACTGAAAATTGAAGTGTTGTCATAGCCAATTTTCAATTTATTAATCTGACTCGAGCAAGTAATGCGAATGCAACCACAATTATTAATGTGATTAACTTTGCTAGCATTTTTTTTGTCATATTTACGTACCGGAAAAAAGTTGAACGTGTTTTAGTGAGTCACTTTGTTCATTACAAGCCGTAGGCAAAGTGACGGACAGATTCAAACAGTGATATTGGGGAATAAATGGTGAAAGTTGCAAAGCTCTCACAGCACTGCTTCGCTGGACTCCATTCACTAGAAAACTGCATTTGTAATAATGAAAGCGTCATGACAGGAAATGATACCACACTGCACAATGTTATATATGTGTACCACTACATGTGACGGGCAGCAAAACCATCTGTTTATAAAGACTGAATGCAACAACATAGCAAGGTGCTGTTTCACAATATGGCACCTTTTCATGTGCACTTCTGGTAAGCTACCGTATGCACTGATGCATAAACACATTAACAGGGGAAAGAGACGAAGTAACTGTGGAAGCCACGTGATGCTTTTAACATTTTGTATCTGTCAATGTTTCTGTTGTAACAGCTGATAGAACTTTCTTTGGTGCAAGTTGATTAATCACGTTGCAGCAACAGCACAAGAAGCAAGGTCAGAATAGTAGGAGAAAACAAAGCAAGGTGGCAGACTGAGGAGGCAAGGTAGACAAGAGAGAATAGCTTTAATGACATCAAAGAGACCAGCCCGGCTATTCACAGGACTTGGTGCTTTGAATGAGACGAGTTAATGGAATTGTCGAAAGTCGTGGCTGCAGCATGCTTACAAGAACAAATGCAAAATAAAAGGATAGAAATAGGAACAAATACATACACGCACGGAAGAACTCACATATTCACACACATGAACACAAACGCGAAAACTAAGATCTAAAATACAAAAAAGGGCAAAATAACAATATACACAAACACACAAGAAAACACGCACACACATTTAACGCAGACACGAGTAGAACTATTAGGAGTCAGTTCACAAGCAGCTGTGCCTACTTTGTCGTACTTCTTTTTAATGTACATATTGGCTCTGTTGCCTTCACTGTCATGGGAATTTTTTAGTAGCGACATATCACGACAAATCGCAAAGCTGTGTTGTCGGAAAGCAAGTCGAGCGCTGACAGCACAACTTATGCGCGATTGTGTCACAGCAGGCTTTCTACAGCTGGCGCGTGCAGTGAGCGAAGAGTTCTAAGCCACACAGCGACGCGAATTCATGCCAAGCTCCCTTGCAACGGCACCAGTGTATCAGTCATAATTTTAAATTAGCATTCAGGCTGACATTAAGGAAACAAACACTGCTTCCAAACGCCTGACCGTTAACAATCCAATGGCATTCACTCAAGCTGCGCGTGTTAGTCACTGATTGTTAGCATTGGTGGAAAGCAATCAATCGACGGTGCTACACAACACTCGAACGACGCCGCTAGACGCTCGGCTATCTTATCACACTGCTGCCAACGATCGGTCGTTTGCACGCTGAGCTGGCAGCAACGAATCTTTGCGTTGGAGGTTGCTTTCACAATCTTTTCTGTTTAGAAACTCGCAGGTTGGTTTCATCCGCGCACGCTTCTCATTTATCCTGATAATGGTTTTGCTCCATCACTTCACCACGTCCGACGAGAAACGCAGGGGCACAGTACACAAACACACCCGCCGCTCACAGTAGGTACAGACTTTGGCGAACTCTCCTCGTCGTAACTTCACTTAGGAGCAAAACAAAACACCACGGAACAAACACGTACGATGTTTGTTTGCAGCGGTATGCCGCCGCGGGATCTTGTTTCCACACGAAGCGCAGGGCAGCGCCACCGATGTTCGCTGCAATCTTTCTTCGCCGGCTCAAGGCTCAGAACAAACGCACGCGGCACAAATTGTGCATCGTAAGCTCACAATAATATTTCCGGCATGACAGACCACCACAAACAATTCGAATTCACTCTGACGAAGGGAGACGCACAGAGCTGACGCGACTCGGCCCAGTTCGAAGCGAGGGCGGCCATGTTAGGCATGTTCTCCGTCGGCGGGGACACCGGCCGTCCGGCTCATGACGTCACCTAAAGTGCGCGCCTATTGGTGCCGGCTCGTGTCCATCCGCCTTTGAGGGACAAATGCCGCTGTCTTCTAAAGTTGTATCCGACTATAGGTGGTTGTAGTTTCCAGCACACGCTTTACACACACGCACCTCACCAGCAAATAACCTTCTCACAGATAACGCAACTCGTGAGTCGTAACGATCACCGTGCCGCTGAAACAATCTTTTTATTGCGATATCGATTATATGGACACTCAGCACATTTCTGCCGTCGCCGTGAGGTTCCGTAATGTCCAAAGCGTTTTACCCATGCAGGCAGCGCTGTACTCAAAGGTTTTTTTTTTTCATTATTGCTTCATGGCCGTGAAAAGAAAACAGAACAAGGCAAAACGTATTTTTGCTGGTGAAGGGAAAACTTTGAGTACCTTGCTTTGTATATCCAAAAAAGTAATCATGGGATTTTACTAAACGTTTTGTGTCAGCTTCCCTTCTCACAGCTGCTACTCACTCATTTCCACAGTGGTGGGGCTGCCGTCTCATACCTCCATAATTTTTTTTCGATACAGGAAATGCTGAATGCAGAAATGCATATTCATTAACAAATGTGCCACCTTTTCAGATAGCTTTTCACTTGTGCAAAATGTAATTATTTGAATCTCACTGTCATTGACGACGACATGATACTTTTTGCAAAAACCTTTCAACAGGTCTGCAGCAAAGAAATACCTTGCGGGTCGAACCTGTATACATGCCTTCATCTATACAAAGCAACTTACTGTGCATTTCATCATTATTTTGTGTTTTGCACATTTAATCCTAAAATCACCAAGTATGTACCAGCTTATTTCAAAAGGTACAACTGTCTTGATGCATCGTGCATTCTATACTGATTCCTGCAAGCTGCCTTGTGTAAATGACCTGCGCTGTAAAATAGCAGGCGCAAAGGTTTATTCGTTGTGAACCAGACTGTCCTGAATATTAAAAAAGAGAATTTGCGACGAAATGTTGATTTGTGCTGAACAAGTTTTTAGTCATCACAACTGAATTTCAGCATTAATCATTAGTCGAATTCCGCCTACTCATAATCATTATTAGACCAAATATTACCAATGTTTGATTAGAATGTAAAAACCTCGTGGTTAATGGCAGAGCTGGTCGATCAGCACTTCATATCCGTTTGCTGGAAGCTTTCTGCCGCAGAATAGTCTCAAAAACACATACTGCAAAGTGCCATAAAATGCATTGCTGTTCCAGTTGAGATATGTTACAACGCGGGAACAAGGTGGAAGAAAAAGGGCACGAGCTGTGTCGGAACACAACAACGTTAGGACTTGCCTGCGCGGCCTGTCTCTTGTATATCAGCTGTAAATTGATTTCATGTACTTTCATCCTTGTGTCACATTTTGGTGGAGGTGCGGGGTACATCTCATGCGAGACGGAGCTCCGAAGCGCGTAGCCTGGCCGTTACACACATGCGACTGACGAAGAGGCTACAACCGCGACCACAACGGTGCCCACCATGCCTACCGTCATCCTGGCTCAGCCCCGCGACCCTGGCACGTTTACGGGGACCGACAACTTGGACGTCGAAGACTGGTCTCGGCTGTACGAGCGTGTCCGCGAAAGTAACAGGTGAACCAGCCGGTATGTTAGCCAATCTGATCTACTACTGAATGGCACGAAGGTCTGGTTTCAGACCGAAGAGCAGCTAACGATTGGTAGCAATGTAAGAAAAAGCTCTGCGACCTTTTCAGGAGGACAGTTGGGCGACAACGAGCCGCGAAGAGGGAACTCGAACTCGCGCCCAGACGTCAACCAGTCATACGTACGATATACAGGACGTTCTTACCTTTTCCGCAAGCTGGACGAGCGAATGCCGGAAGATGAAAAGGTGAACCATGTGCTGAAGAGCATAGCTGACGATGCCTTTAACCTGCTCGTGTACAAGAACTGTACCAGCATTGACGACATCATAAGTGAATGCAGACGTTCGAAAGACGAGCTAAAGGCCGTCGAATTGTCCATCAGTATAACGTCTTCCGAATACAGCCGCTATATCATCGTGCGAAGACCATTCCGCGCCTCAGCCGACTACGTCCGAAAGCATTGTGCGTATCGTTCGCCGAGAGATAGAGGCCGCATCGCGGTTAACTACCAGACGTATGCCCGAGCGATTTTCGACCGACGGTTTCCTAATCCAGTCTGTCGTTCGCGAAGAACTGGCGAACCTTGGTGTTCCTCCGTTTGCTCCATCAACCGATCCGACGCCTTTACTACTACTGTCCCGGCCCACGGAAACGAGTACCTCTCACGCGCCCTATCGTAACCCAATGGAATGGCGAACACCAGATAACAGGCCTATTTGCTTTACTGCCGACGAGTTGGCCATATTTCTCGTCACTGCCGCAACACTGGACACAGCTCATTTCGATCTGCATTCCAACCAGACCATCGCTCACCCAGGTAGTCGCCGCCGCCGAGAAACCCACAGAGCTTTACCACCGTGCTGAGCCTCGCCACCTACAGGCAGAGTCGTTCGCCTTCTCCTCGACGGCCCCTGCCTCGCCCAGCTTCTTCGCCGTTCGCCGTCGCCCATGTACCGGCGCTCGTCGGAAAACTGAAGGTGCAGCTCCGAGGGGTGACGCTGCTAATCGACCCGGACTGAAATTCCTCTGCTGACCCTGCTGACGGATAGAATTTACTTCGGATGTATGTGGATGGTGCCCTTGTAACGGCTTTAATGATACCGGCGCGCACATCTCTGTCATGCGTGACCATCTTCGTCGACGCCGGACTAAAGTCATCACACCTGCTGCGTCCTGTGTTGTGCGGGTCGCCGATGGCAGAACCGCCGGCCGTCATAAGAATGTGCGCTGCTCATGTAAGTGTCGCCGGCCGTCAGACCTCTGTCCTTTCACATTCTTGAAGAATGTCCCCACGACGATTTTGGGTCTCGATTTTCTATCAGCGCGTCGGCGTTGATTGATTGCTCCGGGACTTGTTCAGCTCAATTTGCCCTGCTCTTCTGACCTCCTGAGGAAGTTTCCAGGAGATTGTGTTCAAACGAGCACATTCGTCTTGCCCCCCAAGCTATGACGTGCGTCGTTATTTCGCCCTCCCACCTGTGCCTGACGGCGATTACATCGTTTCTCCTATTTCGGACGTCCCCCTGACCCATAACTTGCGCTTCCTATCACTGTCGTCAATGTTAAGAACAATTCTACGTGCCTGCCTATTCTAAACTTCGGACCATACAGCCACGTTCTACTGCAAGACATAGCTTTAGGCACGCTGTCATCTTGCGAAGACTACCACCTCTCGGCCTTGATGACTGAACCGTCTCTCAAGGTGCTTCATCGCCTTCTTCACCAACTAGCTTACCAGACGTCTCCAACATGATTTCTCCTGATCTCGCGCCTCAGCTCGCCGACCAGTTACGTCGTTTGTTCGCCTCATTCAGCGACATTTTTTACTTGGATGGTCGCCTTTTAGGTCAGACTTCCATTGCGAAACACATCATTGACACTGGCGACGCCCATCCGATTCCCGGAGACCATATCGGGTGTCCTTGCATGAGCGACAAGTTATTCAAACGGAAGTCGAAAAGATGGTTTCTCGGGGAATAATTGAGCCATCTTCAAGTCCGTGGGCGTCCCCTGTAGTCCTAGTTAAAAAGAAGGACAACCCCTGGCGCTTCTGCGTGGACTACCGGCACTTGAACAATATAACAAAAAAAGATGTTTATCCTCTCCCCCGCATCGATGACGCGCTGGACTGCCTTCACGGTGCGAAATATTTTTCTTCCATCGACCTTCGGTCCAGCTACTGGCAGATTGCTGTACACGACATGGACCGCGAGAAGACAGCGTTTGTAACACCGGATGGCCTATACCACTTCAAAGTCATGCCTTTCGGCTTGTGTAATGCCCCAGCCACGTTCGAACGTATGATGGACGCACTTCTGCATGGACTCAAGTGGTCCATCTGTCTTTGCTACCTAGATGACGTCATCGTTTTCGCTCCTACGTTTACCACACACCTCGAGCGCCTTTCATTAGTTCTTTCTGTATATCGAAATGCTGGCCTCCAACTTAATTCGTCTAAGTATCACTTCGGTCACCGCCAAATCACTATCCTTGGCCATCTTGTTGACTCATCTGGTGTGCGCCCAGACCCAGATAAAGTGCTAGCTGTGCAGAATTTTGCCGTACCGACCAGCGCCAATGATGTACGGAGCTTTGTGGGCCTTTGTTCTTACTTCCGCCGCTTTGTTCACAACTTTGCGGAAGTCACCCGACCTCTTACTGCGCTTCTGAAAGCTGATGCTTCATTTTCCTGGGGCCCTCAGCAAGCGACCGGCTTCTCGAATCTCATCTCCCTGTTGACATCTCCACCTATTTTGGCGCACTTCGACCCGTCGGCGCCTACGGAAGTCCGCACTGACGCCAGTGGTCATGGAATCGGCGCCATTTTGTCTCAGCGTCAGCGAGGGAATGACCGTGTGATTGCATACGCAAGTAGTTTGCTTTCTGCTGCTGAACGAAACTATTCTATCACCGAGCGAGAGTGCCTTGCACTCGTCTGGGCCGTCCCGAAATTTCGTTCATACTTATACGGTCGGCCATTTACAGTCACTACAGACCACCACGCGCTGTGCTGGCTCTCTTCCCTGAAGGACCCTACAGGCCGCCTCGGTCGCTGGGCATTGCGACTTTAGGAGTACCCGTACACCGTGGCCTACAAGTCGGGTCGTTTACACCAAGATGCCGACTGTCTGTCCCGTCATCCTGTCGACCCTCCGGATATTTTTGTGACCTACACTCCTGCTCCTGTTCCCTCGCTCTCTGGATTCGCTGACCTCGCCACCGAGCAACGCCGTGACCCCTACATACGTGACGTCATGGACAAGCTCGCGGCTGCGCCGTCCGACCCCTCCCTTCGACTGTTTCTCATCCAGGACGGCACGTTGTATCGGCGCAGCATGCACTCTAGTGCTCCCAAGCTGCTGTTTGTTGTTCCCCGCCATCTGCGTGCCACCATTCTCTCTCAGTTACACGATGTACCCACGGCTGGTCACCTTGGTGTCTCTCCCACGTACGATCGTGTACGACGCCGATTCTTTAGGCCCGGTCTACACCGATCCGTCAACCGCTACGTCGCTTCTTGCGAGTTATGTCAGTGCCGGAAAAAGCCACCTCTACTCCCTGCTGGTCGCCTTCAACCTATCGACGTGCCATCCGAACCGTTCTTTCGCGTTGGGTTAGACCTGCTTGTACCTTTGCCTCTATCTGCTTCCGGCAACAAGTGAATTGCTGTCGCTACCGACTATGCAACTCGGCACGCGATCACCAAAACTCTTCCGACATCCCGCGCGACCGACGTCGCTGAATTTCTTTTGCACAACATCATCCTTCATCACGGCGCTCCTCGTCAACTTCTTACAGACCGCGGCCGGTATTTCCTCTCCCGAGTTGTGGACGACCTACTCCGTTCCTGCGCCACCAAGCACAAGCTCACTACTGCCGACCATCCGCAGACGAACGGCTTGACTGAGCGCCTTAATCGCACCATCAGCGACATGCTATCAATGTATGTACGTTTCCGATGACCGCCGTGACTGGGACAATGCTCTCCCCTTCGTCACATTCGCGTACCATTCGTCGCGTCACGACACAGCCGGTTACTCACCATTTTATCTATTGTACGACCGCGACCCCGTATTGCCTTTCGACACCGTCCTGCCCATCGCTCAGGATTCTACGTCAGAATACGCCCGAGACGTCATTGCCACAGCCGAACAGGCATGTCAAATTGCGCATCGTCGCCTTTCTATTTCCCAGAACAAGCAGAAGAGTACGTATGACGGTCGCCACCATGACGCTAATTTCCTTCCCGGGGACCTTGTCCTTCTATGTCTCGTAGCCGCCGCGTTGACCTATTAGAAAAGCTAATGTCGCGCTACGCTGGTCCTTGCCGGGTCCTCCGCCAGGTGACAGCTGTAACATATGAAATCTCCCCGGTCACGACTCCCGCTTGCTCTGCCCAGCCTCCCCGTGACGTCGTGCATGTTGGCCGCCTCAAACGCTACCAGTCTTCGTCTACATAAGACGCACCGGGACGGTGCTTCCACGCCGGAGGGCCATATGTTACAACGCTGGGAACAAGGTGGAAGAAAAAGGGCACGAGCTGGTGTCGGAAGACAACAACGTTAGGGGCTTGCCTGCGCTGCCTGTCTCTTGTAACATCAGCTGTAAATAGATTTCACTGTTACTTTCATCCTTGTGTCACAATGTTTACGGAATTTTGTAAAAAACATGCCATAAAATGCATTGCTGTTCCAGCTGAGATATTTACAGAATTTTGCGGCAGGGTGTGCGGAAATAATAACTGAAACAGCAACGCACTTCATTGCAGATGTAATATCTCGAAACTGGTGCCAGGCAAAATTATGGCAAATTGGTATGCTTTCAGTACCGGCTGCCTTCAATATGCAATGACATATACCCCAAAGAAATGAAAAAAGCTAATTAGTAAAATCTTCTCCCCAAATAATTGTATTGACCATCACGCAAATGCGCTATGAAGTCGCCGCTATGAAGCTTTCACAGCAATAAAATGTCATTTTGTCTTAAGACCTGAATATTTATTAGTTTTCGACAATGAGTCATGTCCAAGAAATTTGGGCATAACCCCTGCGGCCATTTTTATGAACTTTTTTTTGTAGTCTCGTATAGGCATAGCCTTGCAGGTCTTCACCCGCGCGTCCTTCTGCGCATGCACATGAATTTTGTACATTGCTCCTTCGACCATCCATTAAACTTCACTGCCGGGCACTAGCGTAACTCACTGAGCAGCTTTTAAAAAATGGTATTTCAGAAGATCAGCCGAAGTTCAACAACTTTCCGTTAGCTACGTCGAAAGGATACCTTTTTCCGATAGCGTAAGCTTTTACGGATCTTAGTCTTAATTTCCCTGCTGAGTTATATCAGTGCTTTAACCTTGACCAAAGCGCTAATATAACGCAGCAGAGAAGTTATGACTATAAGTGCCTTAAATGCCTATATTTTCAGAAGAGAGTATCCTTATGACGTTGGTAACCGAAAGTTGTAAACATGCGGCCGATCATTTGAAGTAGAATTTTTATGAATTTTGGTCAGTGAGTTACGCTAGTGCATTGCGGTGAAGTTTGGTGGTTGGCCGAAGAATCAATGTCCTAAATTCATTGACATGCGCAGAAGGACGCGCGTGTGAAGCCATCCAAGACTGTATGCCTATACGAAAGGTTACAATACAAAAAGGCTACGTGTACCTATACTGACATCAGGTTACTATATAGTTAACCTTTAGCATAAGTACACGTAGCCTTTAATTTATAGGTTCACAAAATTGTAAGAATATGCCCCTTTATTAAACGTTACTTGAGTAAAGGTTACAATTTTATATTTAATTTATAGGTGCACAAATTTGTAAAAATATGCCCCTTTATTAAACGTTACCATGCTAAGAGTGTAATAACAATGCAAACACACTGCTGCATTGAAATAAATAATATGCACTTGGTAACATACACAAAAAAAAACATATATGACAACATAACATTCACAAACGTGCTCTAAAGAGGTGCAAGCAATATAGTTTTAAATTCTGACAGCCATAAATCCTGTAAAAATAGCCTGCTCTATCATGGATTCAGTAATCTTGGAAGGTTATTACACAGGGTTTGACAACCGTAGTTAGTTCTAGAGCGCGGAACCTTCCATACTTCAGGTGTACGAGTTGAATAACGGTATGAATTGACCACGTGATGCTTGATGAAATGGTAGTTTCAGTCACGTGATGCGACCGAAAAACAACGCCTACGAGAGGTGCTGGCGCCGACACTCGCACTGTGCAGGCATCCGCCTATATAGGCATGATCGTACGTCGATATTTTGGCCATTCCTCGGCAAGCTGAGTTGCGCCGAGTCACTTGAGTTTATTGAGATAGCGATAACGTGGCCTGGAATGCTCTCTTCACCACTGGTTGACCTCTTATTCTGTCTACGTCGAAGACAAGCGCGTAGGCACTCAACCACAAGGACTCATTTCGTTTTTCAGTGACAAGTATCTTGCCTGGTGGGCACGAGAGGTATTGACAGGTGACCCGCCGTGGTTGCTTAGTGGCTATGGTGCTGTGCTGTTAAGCACGAGGTCGCGGGATCGAATCCCAGCCAGGGCGGCCGCATTTCAATGGGGGCGAAATGCGAAAACACCCGTGTACTTAGATTTAGGTGCACGTTAAAGAACCCCAGGTAGTCTAAATTTCCGGAGTCCCCCACTACGGCGTACCTCATAATCAGATCGTGGTTTTGGCACGTAAAACCCGATAATCTAATCTAAGGTATTGAGAGGTATTTTCGACGCAATAGTCTTATACCCTGTGAAGAGGCTGTTTTATTTTTACTGAGTATGAAAACTGTTTTACGTGATCATGAGCGCTGGTTTCATTGCTCTTATTTCATTTGGCAAAACATCTAGGTTGCATCATGTTACGAAAGCGAATCGGAAGCTGACGTTCGACTTGAGAGCCATTATATACGCATCGCACCTACGTCAAGCTCCGATGGAAATTGCGCAATGTCCAAAATAAGACCCATGGACTATTGTATATATTGATGAAATGTTTTACAGCGAAGCTGGTAAAGGCTAGGTTCCGGGAGAGACAACTCCTTGACCCTTGCGGCCTCCATCAGAGCAGAGACCCCAGCTGCGGCTGAGACCATAGCCGCGGCGCTAGTAATAAAACAACATGACAGGGTGGGCAGGGAAGTTCATGTCGTTACCGACTCGCAACAGGCCTACCGCAACTTTATGAACGGACGAACACCGCTGCTGGCGGCTCAGATTCTAGGCCCGAGGCTGCAAAGATCCCATCAAATCACGTGGACGCCGGGCCACGCGGGACTTGAGGGGAACGAAAGGGCGAACGCCTTAGCTCGAGCGCTAATCAACCGAGCGGGGCAAAACCAAATCGTCTCATCAATCCCCACCCTTTACCTTCACGCCCCTGCCATCCAATTACTGCGACCGACTCGAGATCCAGCCGCAGGATTTATCCTCCCCCTCACAAAAAGCTCAGCACTGAAGAGGCAGTAGCTCTCAGACTTATCCAAACGAACACATTCCCAAACCTACACAGATACAGCAAAAATACCCACAAACATATCGTGGTATCTGCCTCTGGTGCGGCGACACACGCCCTACACTCTTTCACATCTCGTGGGGATGCGGGGGCAAACCTCAAGACGCCTAGCACGTCATTTGAGCGGTGGGAGGTACAGCTGACCGGCGATACCCTGGCGGGACAAGAAGCTCTCGTTCAGCATGTACATCGAGCAGCGCATGGCCAGTGGAGTCCTGGAATGAGGACACCACCCACTCGTCCTCAGAATCAACGACCTCGATGGTCCAAATAAACGTTCTCTCTCTCTCTCTCCAGGAGATCGCGTCCGTGTACACCGGCAGTAGGCAATAATATTGTGGGCCGATCCTGGTGATCGTGCAGTAAGGGTCCAAGTGCAATGGCACGTACCCCTGTGGACTACGGGTGATGGATATATATACGGATATATATACGGATATACTGGTGGCGGATATATATCGGTTTATGTATAAAGTGCCTTAGCACAAGTGTCAAAACGGATGATGGATGGCACATTGTTATACCCCTCGCCACGGCCGACGCCTCTTTCACAAGTGTCGCGATACTCGGCGGCGCCACTGACCACCAAATCGTTGTGCCCCTTTGTCTCGTGACGTAGAGATCGCGCTAGCATTGTTATCAGCAGTTGCCCTTTGGACTCGCTATGGGCCGGACGCCTGTCGTTCGCTCGGAGAAAGAAGCGCGGGCATTGAAGGAGTGCCAACGTGCACAGAAGCGCGAATGGGCGCGAAAACGAGGTGAAGCCACTAGCGCCATCTTCGCTGGACTTCCCTCATCACAGGGTGGAAGGGCTCTGGAATTTTTTTTCTTTTGGGAATTAGATTGCTCGCGAGCACCCTCAAATGTTTACTCACACTGATATCAACTGAAACACATCAAGACTTAGAGCGCATACTGCACCAGCTATTGCGTCACGGCCTCGCATTATCGGCGGAACTACAAATTTAAACAGCAGAAGTTTGTTTTCATTTTTCCTGAACTGCGGCGGCCGTGCTAGCTACCTGTAGCCCTCCATCTCATGCATATTTGACTTCAGCTAAGCAGTGCGCGTCACATTCAGCACTGTTAATGTCGGCTTTTGCGCAGTGCACCCTGCCGTCTCTGCACGTCGCTCAATAGCGTCGAGGGTTTCACGCTGCTGAGAGAAGCCTATCATGAAGGGCTTCAAACGAATTTTGGAACGTGAAAAATGCCCCTATCTACAGGCACATTCCGCGTTCATTAAATTTACTGCCGATGGCGCGGTTACGGCTTTATCCTGCACCAGCTTCAGCTCCGTCACCAGCGATGACGCTTACAGCAGCGGTTTATTTATTTGATATACACACAGGATCGAAGCATTACAGAGGCGAGTGGGATGCAAGAAATGGCGGAATAAATATCTATCTTGGAATTCCCTCGCAAGCTACCATTATTTGTGCTACCATTATAGCGTGGTGAATCGAACTTACGCAACCTTTTTCTACTATGCAGAAAATACTAGAGCTTTGCTGTCGCTGCTCTCGTATCGCCCGGCAACAGCCGAATGCCTGTTTGCAGCGCCACATGTGGTAAGGAGAGAGCCTTTACAACGTTTCCACCGCACTTTGTGAATATAATTACGCGGTTCTCTTATGTGAGAGAGAGAGAGGCCGGTGTACTGAGCGTGTCTCGGTCGTACCTTGGCTTTTCGCGACGCGGAACGCGCCGAGGTATTGATGCTTCGGTAAGCAAATTTATTGAAAGCGAGAAATGGTCGCTGTCGTCGCACACTGTAAAATAATTTACACCCCTAAAAGTGAAAAAATGGTGTAAATGTGTCTATAACTCACACCCTTAGGGTATGATTTATATAAGTAACACCCTAAGGGTGTGAGTTATAGACACGTTTACACCCTTTTTCACTTTTAGGGGTGTAAATTATTTTACAGTGCACCCATCGTAGCCCCGGTGCCGGCTGGCTCGGCTTTGCGGGAAAAAACGAAGTTCGCTTCTTGGGAGTCGATGGATCGCAGCAGGCACCGTAACGGCTAACATAGACTTGGAAGCAACTTGTAAACTGGTAAACTGTATATACGTGCGTTATTTGTCCCAGTGAGTTAGACATAGGACACCGTTCAAAAAAGCTACAAAAAGTAGCTTGAGGAGACCTGGGGCCCAGAAAACAAGTAGAAGCGTACGTAATAGAAGGGCGGCACAATGACCCAGTTCATGTCAGCAAGCAATGACGAAATAATATTCAACTACAATGGACACAAGATGCAATATGAAACATTGGCGAATTAAAGATATATAACAAAATCACAAAAAAAACGCAAACAACTCGGATATTAGAAAAAAAAAACATTCGCAGTTTCGCCCGAAAGGCGGAACATCAATTGCGATAGCAAATTAGTATAGAGCTATACGTAGTAACAATAGTAGTTTTATCGGCTGTATAAACTTGGACACATTCGCTTACTAACTGAATTAATAAGCATGGTATTAGCGCGCACAAGCAAACATGAATAGATCAAACTCGATTACCGCAGACAACCGCTGTCGAAACGCTGGCATGAGCAAGCGGTGGAGCAGCAGCGAGCGAAGGTTCGTGCGGCCTATCGCTTCAACAGAAACTGAGTGGCGGAAACACAACGCATACAAAGGTAGGAGCCGTATGCAGATCGCTTTCAAGGTACGCAGTTGCCCGCAGAGTAGAAGCCGCACCTCCTCCCTCCCGCGCTGCCTTCCCAATTGCCTCCTTTCGTGCGCGAGATTGAATCGCTAGATCCCCTTGCGCTGGGTCGCTAAATGCGCAGTTGGTTCTGAAGCACAACGCCCCCCCCCCCCCTCCCTCGTTTCATTCCGCCGCGGAATTTCGCGAGACGGAGACATCGTGTTTTCTTTCCGACGTGCGTTAGTTCTGCGTGAAACCACGCGTCCCTCGCGCGCTTTCACTCGCACATACGGCATACAGCGTGCGGCAACGATTTTATCGCTATTGGACTTTGTACGGAACCTCACGGCGACAACGACGGCGACGGCAGAAATCCGCTTCGAGTGTCAATATAATTGCTATTGCAATAAAACAGTATTATTGGATACTTCCAATAAAATATAGCGTAAAGGAAGCGGGAGGCAAAGTATAAACATCACGGAAGGCATCATACTCGTTTAACGTACTAGGTAATATATATATTGTAGACTCTGTTCGCCGTAGTGTGTCCTTACACGCGGAGCTATTTGTTTGTCTCGTAGATACATAGATGTTTGCATACAAATTTAGAAGGAGCCTTGAGATGGTAAGATATACTAGGCCGAGAAAATCCGAGGGAATACAATAATTTATATTGAAAAAGATGGCTAACACAGAGAAAATTATATTTTATTAAAGAAAAATGGCATGAGTACGAGCTCTATAACTGACTCCAGCCTACAAGTGTCATTGCTATTTTCTGCAGACAAATAACCATATTTAAGTTGGTTTTAGAAGTGGTTGCCCATATCCGGAGACAGTCATTGAGATGACATTGGAATATCGAAATGGGAAGATGAGTTTCACTTTAGGTTGAAATTCATAGGGAGATTTAGACAAAAAAACTTACAACGCGTGACAGCTTAAACGTAATCTGCCTGATGTGGTCGGTCCGTCTCATGTTACACGACTTCAATAACCGATTTATTTAGCAACAGCGTATGATTTAATGCAATATTTTTGCCGATGGGACGAAAAAAATACCCTTTAGTCTTTTTTGTATTTAGTAGTAAATAATTTGCCCCAGACCAAGCATCTAGCGCACTCAGAACGGAATTAACTCTATTTACGAGTTCTTGTTCTTAAGAGCCACTCAGAAAAAAGACGAAACGACATTAGTGAGAGTCGATTTTCGCTCTTCCTCTCACAAAACGACTGAATTTCCGCTTCACAGTTTTATTTGGTAAGAAAAATGAACAAGAAAAATAACACCGCAAATTCACTGGCAAATTAGTTGTTTTTCTCTTCTTTAAGAGATAGGTTCGATAACACCAAGTATAGGGCACGGGTAGAGGGCGGGAGGCTGTCGCTCGCTCTCGGAAGACGGGAAACATGAAAGAATTGTATTAGGTCAAGATAAAATCTTATCAAGATGTAATAACACAGGCGGCAAAAAACGCAAAAAAAAACAGGAGACGTCTCAGAAAACTAAATTATGGGGTGTATTGAAGCTGCATAGCGGGCTATGAGGAATGGCGGAATGGAGGGCTTCGGATTCATGTCGACCACTTGAAGTTCTGCTCTTTCGACTTCATTTGCTTCCCTACAATATATATATATATATATATATATATATATATTGAGCGCTTTTGGTGCACGTCAGTGTTTTCATCTCTATTAATCATCATCATCCCATATCTGCCGCGTCTTGGCGGGCGCTATTTGTGAACCGGCACAACAAAAGCCTTCGGTCGGCTTCCGTCTTCTAAGGGATGGAGATACTCCTTCCTCATTCCAAGCATCCTGCTCGTTCAGGTGCACCAAACGTTCACAGTATATATGTGTGAAAAAATATGAACTTATGTTCATATTTTATGTATGACTGGTGATTCCTATGTGTGTATAAGCTGGTGATCGGTGCTCTGTCAAGCTTCCTGTGCCTTTACGCCGATCCCCTAGGCAACTATGTATATTGATTGTCTGAAATAAAGTGTTACAAAGTGGTAATATATATATATATATATATATATATATATAAAATTCGGGCCCCTCGGTTCCCTTTCTCCTCGTTCATTACATAACGAGGGTCTTGAATCCGGCAACATTGATGTCTTCAGGTAGCATATATGTGGGTTTATTGACCAGTTGCCATCCCCCAAAAAGGTCACGTGCTCGTGACGCCTGCGGCAGAAAGGATGTTCCACATCCGCCCGAGGTTTGTGAGTGGTGGCGCTGGCTAACACTTCCGGGTTAGTTCTAGTAGTAAAACATAAATACCCGAAAAATTAGGTGGGAAAACGGCGCCGCGGTAGCTCAATGGTAAGAGCATCGCACGCGTGATGCGAAGACGTGGGATTGTTCCCCACCTGCGGCCAGTTGTTTTTCCATCCATTTTCATTTACATTAATTTGTCATTTCTTTAATTGAATCAGTAAGTAAAAGTAATTTCCCCTGTGGTGTCCTTAGTGTCATTGTTTGTTGGCTTCTTATGATATGAATAATTTATATATATATATATATATATATATATATATATATATATATATATATATATATATATATTGACGCGTACTCTAGACGTTTAAACGATGATGACAGTATGTGCTTTAACTGACTCCGAGTAGTAGGGCAGGCTAATTCGAAGACGAAGAAGATGTATTTGTGCTGGTGATTACAAGAAACCTGGCTCTCAAATGATCAAAAGTTTTTCCTAAAAAATTATCGATTATTTCGTTTGGATCGCCCTTCTAGAGGTGGTGGCATTGCTTTCTTGATTTTAACAAAATTTAGTCACAAGGCCACGATATCGTATCAATGTATGTCTGCTGAATGTGAAATTTTAGCATTAGACATAACACTTCCAGACTGCTCCCCTTTTTCCCTAGTTAATTTATATTTCCCAGCAGGAGTGCAGGATACCCGATGCCTAGACATCGCATTAGCTTCGTGCAAAAAAGACATAATACTCGCTGGTGACTTCAATTCTCATCACGTGTCTTGGGGGTTTAAAACTGACTTGGGTGGAAAACGCCTGTGGGAATGGACTCTTGACAATAACCTTTCTTGTCGAAATTCAAAAGTTGTTACGTTCGTTCGCGGCCATTCTCAATCAGCTCTAGATCTTACTTTTTCCAGCTCATCTTTAACTATATCCTCGTGGAAAACTATAGACTGTGCAACCAACAGCGACCACCTTCCTATTATATTTGAGATTGATTTCCCTGTGATTCCCCTCAGCAGTAAACATATCACATTTGTAAATTATGACAAACTTCAAAAGGAGTTGAAGTCTACGATGCTCTCCCGTATGAATATGCAAAAGGATATTAGGGCTATGAGTCTATGTGCAGTTTTAAAACGTTCCTTAAAGAGTTCAGCTTTTAATTTAAACTCCGCCACAGGTAAATCTTTTAGCCCCTGGTGGAATTCAGAATGCACGCGGGCTCACCGAAAACGGAAAGCTGCTTGGAAGAAACTTCTCTGTAATCAATGTCCGAAAAATTGGAGTGATTACCAATTCGTTGCTGCATCTTTCAAGCGTACGATAGCTAAAGCCAAACATGAGTATGACGAGAATAAATCAACTTATCTCTCTAATTCTAAAAACAAGAAAGCCCTTTTTAGATTTTTACGCTCACGAAAGATGATTCCGGTTCCAGCAAATATTGACTCTTTCGTCCTCTCGCCACGCGAATTGTCCGAATTATTGGAAAATATTGGAAAGGGCCTAGAAGATAGGTTTTCTTCAATAGTTCCACCATACCAATTGAAATCACTACCGCTAGAAGAATTTAAGGAAGTTACGTTTCAAGAATTGGCGGCTGTTGTTCGCTCTCTGCCTTCTTCAGCACCAGGACCAGATGGAGTTACCACAGCTGTGATAAAAATTCTGTATGAATTGTCTCCGCACGAAATTTTGAATATGGTAAATTATTCTTTAAAAAATGCCTGGATACCCTCAGAATGGAAAATTGCTAAGGTAATTCCGATACTCAAAAAACATGGAGGTGGATATTATTTAGATAATATTAGACCAATTTCTCTCACATCCAACTTGGTTAAACTAATAGAAAGAATTTTGAATAGCCGCATGACGACATACATAGCTGAAAACTCAATACTTAGCCCCAGTCAAATTGGCTTTATATCAGGGTGCTCGATATGGTGTGCGCACATAGATCTAGAGAGTCGAGTACTACTTGCACGTCGTAGGCGAGAATATTCAGCATTGGTGACTTTAGATCTAGCTAAAGCTTATGATTCAGTGGAACATGGACTTCTGATAAAGCAGCTAGAGATGTACAGGTTTCCGAAATACATCACGGCGTGGATTGCAGAATTTTTAAGGGAAAGAGAATTTTATTGTTTTCAAAGCGGATGTTCATCGTCAAGGTATAGACAGAAACGCGGAGTACCACAAGGATCAGTGTTATCTCCTGTTTTATTTAATATATTTTTAAGCTCCATCCCTTCGCTCCATGACATTCATGTATACGTTTATGCCGACGACATCGCTTTTTTCGCGTCCAATGATGATCTAAATGCACTGTATCAATCGTTACAAAATTACTTATGCATGCTTGAAACCTGGATTGCTAACATACATATGTCTCTGAACGTTAGAAAAAGTGCTCTTCTTGTCTTTCCTTTAGATGTTCCCATTAATATTTCATTGGTGTATCGTCAAGAGTTCATTCCCCAAGTGAATTGCCTTAAATACCTGGGAATCACGTATGATGGGTCACTAAACTGGAGAAGCCACATTGAAAGAGTTGCGTCTAAGGCAACTCGTGCCGTGGGATGGCTACGTAAGATCAGTCATCAACGATATGGGCTGCGAAGGCATACATTAATTATGATATATAAAATGTATGTCCGACCGATCATGGAATTTGGAAGTGTCTTGTTTTCTGGTAGCCCAGCTTATAAAATTCAACCTCTGATAATATTAGAAAGGGAAGCTCTGTGATTGTGTCTTGGACTCCCTAAGTTTGTTGCCAACACCGTGCTGTATATGGAAGCACGAATGCCAAGCTTAAAAAGCAGAATGAGGATGCTTACAGTCCAAACGTATTTAAGAATTTACGAATCTCCTCAAAGAAGACCTATGTATATTTTTATTAACGAACCAAGTTTATTCTTTAATAGTCATTGGTCGCGATTACACACCCCTCAGATCGTATTCGTACAGGCACTGCTATCACCATTGAATGTACAAATTCAACACATTCAACCAACAAGTCAATCAAAAAGAAGCCTCCAGATAGAATTTGACGATATTTTCCCCTCAAATGCAAAACTAATGCCATACCAATATTTAAATGCTCAGTTACAAGATTACCTCTCTCATCTGGAAACAAACAATATCATAGCCACTGATGCTTCACAGTCCGAAGAGAAGGCTGGCGTAGGCATTTTCTCTCCTTCTCTTAATTGGTCCTTCTCTATTCGTCTTCCAGATTACACACCTATTTTCATAGCAGAATTATTGGCCATTGTCCTAGCGCTACGTAAACTCCCTGCAAATCAATCAACAGCTGTCGTAGTTACAGATTCTCTATCGGTATGTGTGTCGCTTTCCACAGAAACGAATGCAGCTCTCCTTAGCTTGTTTCACAATTTAGTCCCTAAAAGTTTACAAAAATTAACTTGCTGTGGGTTCCTGGACACCGCGGTTTATATCTAAACGAAATGGCCGATTTATTAGCAAGAACGTCTCTAAGTGGGCCTTTGATCCCTGTTTTACCGGATACTTCTTACGTCACTGCATCGAGATACAGAAAATTTTGTTTGCAAAATGATTTAAGCAACTTACCGCTGAAACTATCTACAGACTTTCAGCATCTAGGTTTTTGCTGGAATAAACAGTGGTGCACTTCTCGGCAGTTGGAAGTTACTTACACCAGACTACGCTGTCGCATCCCGCAATTGAATTTTTATTTACATAGAGCTGGTCTCACGATGTCCCCTCTATGTCAAAACTGTAAGGAAATTGAATCAATAGAACATTACTTTTTATCATGCAGACGCTATTCACGCCACAGAAAATTATTACTGGAAGCTCCACTTCACAAAATTGGATTAGGTTTAAACATACCAGTATTGTTATCATTGGGGGCTTCAGCACTAGGCTATAGTCACAGAGACGTGTGTTGCGCAGTATTTAATTTCTTAACTGAAACAAAACGATTACCCTGCTAATTATTGTAATTGTATTCTACACATCAGATGCATTCATATCACCTAAATTGATTTCTCCAAATTGTTTTGTTAATATTACCTCCCTCTGATTGTAACAATTCTTCACTTTCACCTTTTTCAGTCAGTCTGACTGCTCGCTCGCGTGCTAATCTGGTTAGTGCGACATCTGTCTTTTTTGTCTTTTACTTGGCATTTCTTGTTTTCTTGTTTTAAAATATGAATTTTCTTTAGCATTCCCACTGCCGCCCGATTCTTGGCCTATCCCCCTTAGTGGGTGCGAGCCATAACGGAGGTGCATCATCATCATCATCATCATGATTCTCAAGCTGTTCCGCCGTCTTGTTCAACGTGTTGCCTCTTGTTCGCGTTGACTCGTGACACTGGTGGAAGTGCTGGGTACACAACCCCGCTTGATGATCCGGACTCCTCCCGGATGCCGTTCATCCAGCCCATCTCCAATAACTACTGTGCATCGCTTCAGTCGGTGGTTGCTAGGCCTTGCTCCCGAGCTCAACCCCCTGCAAGAACGCTCGTCCGAGCCCTGTCTACCTCTGTCAATGGCGACCACCAGCCCGCCACTGGTTCCACGAGTCCCACAAGACAGCTCTACTCACAGTCCGTCCCAGGTAACTCTTCTGCAACCACTGGTTCCCGATCGCTTTCATGGTGGCGCACATGAAGACGTTGAAGACTGGCTTGACCAGTACGAACGTGTTGCCAAGGTCAATGGGTGGAATGTTCAACAAAAGCTCTCCCACGTCTATTTCTCCCTTGACGGTAGTGCTCGCACGTGGTTTGAGAACCGTGAAGCCAACATCGCCACATGAAATGATTTCCAACATCAGCTCACTGAAACATTTGCGAGTGTTGATCGACGGGACCGTGCCCAGCAACTAATTGAGTTGCGCTTCCAGAAACCCAATGAAACCGTGGCAATGTTTGCCGAGGACATGACCCGCCTGTGTCGTAGAGCTGACCCTCACATGCCTGAGGAAAATAAGCTGCGCTACCTTATGCGTGGCGTAAAAGAAGAACTCTTCGCCGGACTTGTGCGCAATCTATCGAGTACCGTGGCTGATTTTATAAAGGAAGCCACTGGTATTCAACGCGCACTCCATCTAAGAGGCAGGCAGTATGATCGCTTGCCCACCAGCCCTCCTATCAACTCCGCCGCAATGACCGTTACCAGTGAGAACTCCCTCCGAGATCTAATTCGGGAGATTCTTCGCGAAGAACTTCAGAAGCTCTGGAAACCGGCAGTGGGCCCACCCACGGCATCAGTCGCTGAAATCGTCCGTGATGAAGTTAGGCAAGCGTTTTCGGCAGGCGATCCTGTTCACGAGCAGCGCCCCCTCAGTTACGCCGACGTTGTCCGACGTCAACCAGATATGACGCCCATGCAGTCGCACCATCAGCCACCGAGGGCCACACCATGGTCATCACCAACAGAGGAACCTTTGAGACATCCGCCCGTTGTGCCGATCCCGTCCTACCACCAGCCGCCGTCAGCTGCATTTTGGTCACCGCCACAAGACGAGCCTTCGAGGCGGCCGCAAATTCGAAGAACGGATGTATGGCGCACTGTCACTAGGCGCCCTCTGCTATCACTGCGGAGGCATCGGCCATGTCTCCCGCCATTGCTGGTACCGCGATGCCTCATTTAGACCTTATCAAGCCTGCTCTGACTGTCGACGCACCAGTGACGACTACATGCTACGCCGCGACGACGCTACTTTTCAAGGTGCTCCCGCAACGCGCACTCTGAACCACGACTCTCAGCCCAACCACCAGACCGATTTTGGCCGGCGGTCACGCTCTCCATCCCCTGCTCATTCATCTGCACCGAGTGGACGTACTTTTGCTGACCTCCAGGGAAGAAGGTCACCCAGTCCACGCCGGGGAAACTAACGGCGGCGACCTCTGGGGATATGGTTGCGGGCCGACAAGACGATGAAAAACCCCCAATAATCCCGCCACAGGACGCCGTGAAGCCGACAAACTGTAACACCGACGAAATTGTGAGCGTCGATATTGTTGTTTCAGTTGACGGACTGCAAGCGACAGCGCTATAGTCTACACTGGTGCCGATTATTCGATAATGAGTCAAGCTCTAGCCGTTCGCCTTGACAAAGTAAAAACGCCCTGGACCGGACCTCATATAAGGACTGCGGCTGGCCAACTGCTGACGCCTGCTGGAAGCTGTAAGGCCAGAGTCACCATAGAAGGTTCGTCCTTCGTGGCAACTTTCGTCGTTCTTGCAACATGCTGTAAAGATTTAATCATAGGCATGGTTTTTCTACGGGAATATGACACCATAATCAACATCCCGGACCGCTTGGTTACGTTTCACAGGACTCCGGATTTAATTCCCTGCTTATCGCCGAAACGCATCGCCTGTCGTCTAATCGAAAACGACGTCGTCCCACCTCGCTCTTGTATCCTTGTTTCGGTCGCATGTGACGTACCGTTTGATTGTGAAGGAGTTGCAGACCAAGTAACCTCCTTGTTATTTACTCACGGTATCGCCGTTGCACGAGGCATCGTAAATGTCACCGATGGGCGCACGAACCTGTTGTTGACCAATTTTAGCACAGAGCGACGGCACCTACCAAAGTACACGGCTGTCGCCTATTTTGACGATGTCGCTGATGTTCGTGGGTGCTTCTCAGTACTGAAAGAAGCGCATGCGCAAGACCCAGCACCTGTGCTTGACGTAAACACTACTTTACAGCAACACGAGCGAGAACGACTTCTTGCGCTACTGGCCGAGTTCCACGACTGCTTTGCGACGACGTCAAGAGTTGGTCGAACCAAGCACCGCATGATCACAGAGGACGAAGCGAGACCGATTCACCAAAACCCTTATCGTGTGGCCCCAAAAGAACGTGAAGCGATACAGCAGCAGGTAAACCAAATGCTTAAAGACGACGTGATTCAGCCTTCCAAGAGCCCCTGGGCATCACCTGTAGTTTTGGTAAAGAATAAGGACGGCAGCCTGCGTTTTTGTGTGGATTATCGAAAGCTAAATCAGGTGACAAAAAAAGACGTGTATCCGCTTCCCCGCATAGACGATTCACTTGATAGGCTTCGAAACGCTCGTTATTTCTCTACAATGGACTTAAAAAGTGGGTATTGGCAAATTGAAGTAGACCCGAGCGACCGTGAGAAAACCGCTTTTGTCACGACAGATGGACTATACGAATTTAAGGTCTTGCCTTTCGGCTTGTGCTCTGCACCTGCTACTTTTCAACGGCTTATGGATACCGTGCTTTCGGGGATGAAGTGGAAAACCTGCTTAGTCTATGTCACAGCTGTCCCCGATTCGTCGTCGGCGCGAAGTCGATCGACGGGGTAGACAAGCTGGTTGGTCGTTCCGTACGCAAGCGAGCACAGTGAAAAGAGTCAGAGTCGGGAGTAAACAAAAATTTATAGGCTGATAAATACACACAAGTTAATAAAATAACATAATAAAAAAACACAAGACAGACTAACACACCTGAACTTAATCTAACACAATGATGAAGACAAATAAATACGAGCAATGAACAGTAGATATAAAAATGAAATAGTGCGAGGATCACATACACAAGAATACACTTGACAGTTATTGACTAAAGCAAAGTTCCAATGAAAACAAAAAGAAACAAACGATGTCATACGCGTGGCCGGGCAGCAGCAGCAAGTCCATAAACCATGAAGTCGACGCACAAAGCTTTCCCGAAGAATGCTGGTGGCCGATCTTGTCGAGGTGGATGCGAATTGCTGGGCTGGGTTTCCCGGGAGTCTAGATTGGACGTCTTCTCTCAAGCAGGTTGAGCTAACTTGAGGCGAACTACCGTGAGCTTCGTTGCAGACGCTGGTTTGACGTCTCGTACGTCAACAAGTTCCTCGGAGTTCCGACGTGGCCAGGCGGCCCAGGCGATACTGGACGGCACTAGCCCCCCAACGGCTTCTCAGCAGCGCATAGGTTCAGCTTCTAGACTAATCAGCAGGGCCCAAAACATGCGCTTAAATAGCCTCTCCTTTCCCTAGGTAGGGAAACTGCCGCAACGTAGCATTCTCCGAATTCAGCTCTCTTAGCTCCCAACAATCTTGGCTGCACTCCCACTATGGACGAAGCACCGCAGATCAGCCTCTCTCCCACTGTCAAGAGCCAAGGTTGATCCCGGCACTACCACGTGGCCGTACGCGCACACTTCGGGGTCCGTAATCGGCGTGACGCGTCTGGAATCGAGATGGCAGCTCGAGCGGCCACGACGCTTTTGACGCCCGTAATTCGGCGTGTCGATGTCGAATGCATTGTACGCTGCACAGTCAGGAGCCCACGTGTTTGCCGCTCGTAATTCGGCGTGTCGATGTCGAATGCATTGTACGCTGCACAGTCAGGAGCCCACGTGTTTGACGCTCGTACTTCGGCGTGTCGTTAATCAGCGTCCAAACCATTCGAAAATATGCCGCTCCGTGACACAGCCCCCCACTTTCAGAATATTATCACATAATATTCACTTACACGAGTGGCATTTTCGAAAACAAAAACAAGAAAAAGAAGACCATTCTATGTATACATAACATTATACATCTAATAACCACGTGTACCATGCAAAAAAAATCGAACACAACA
>NC_051154.1:345173017-345227113 GCF_013339745.2 Dermacentor silvarum | reverse complement strand
CTAAGCGATGGCTCATTTTAAATGCGTAAGCATTTCTATGGTTACCCAACGAGGAAAACTGTCGGTGCGTGCGTGCGTCCGTCCATCCGTCCGTACTTTGGGTAAGACCGGTCACTTCAAGATAGAGCCAGCAGCACTGTTTTCGCCAGCTGTGGAAGAAGACGACGACGAACGGGCGAGAAGTGGCACGAGCGAGTCTCTGTGACCGCGTGACGTGTTGTAATCAGGCACGCACTAGGCACACCTTTAGTAAGCCAGAACTGTGGAGAAGCCGTGGCTTCGGATCGGAACGTCAGCAGCGTACCTGGCCCCGCCACCTGCAGTAGTCTGCTTGCCTCATCAGTTCACGTTGCACCGCCTTTCGCAGCAGTTCGTGTCGCCGCAGCGTTGTTGCATTTGTCGTAATGGCGCCTAGTCGCTGATCACTTCAAGGATTACCAGCAGTACGGAGTGTGAGCACTCAAAACCACGTCGTTACTACAACATGCTTACACATCATTCAGATCATTCCGTGAGGAGATTCTACGTAATTTTTTAAATGCGAAGCATTTATGGGCGAACATTGCCACTTTGACACTATCTATCTATTTATCTATCTATCTAGCCGCCTACGTCTTGGTGCTGTCATGGTCGTATCGTTAACTTAGTATTTACTGAAATTGGCATATAAGACAAGAGTGTATGACGAACATAAATGATAGGTCATTACATGAATATCATGACATCTGTGTCATGTAGGTCATGAAACAGCTGCCTACGTCTTGGTGCTTGGTGCTCTCATGGTTGTCTCGTTAACTTGGTAGGTACCAAAATTGGCATAGTATGACAACAGCGTACGACCAACATAAATGATAGGGCATGATATGAATTTCATGACATGCGTGTCATGTAGGTCATGAAACAGCCGCCTAAATGACAATGACCTAGCGAAAAAAATATTAGCACTCAAAAACCACTGAAATGGGTTCGGACGTGGCTACTACGTGAAGGAAACACTAAAGGATGATGGTAGAAGTCATAGCCATGAGCATGACTCAGCAAAAATGACAATGACTCTGCAAAAAAATTGAACTAGAGAACCACTGAATTGGGTTCAGACGTGTGAACTAAGTGAATGAAACACTAATAGATGGTGGTAGTGGTGGTAGAAGTCATAGTCATGACCATGACTCAGCGAAAATGACAGACTCGGCGAAAAAAGATTAACACTCAAAAACCAATCTAATGGGCTCGGATGTGATACTAAAATAAGGGAAAAGTCTAACGATTGATGGTCTAAGTCATAGTCATGAGCATGACTAAGCTTTCGCCTTAAGGTCTCTTCATCATCATCATTATCAGCCTATATTTATCTCCACTGCAGGACGAAGGCCTCTCCCTGCGGTCTCCAATTACCCCTGTCTTGCGCTAGCGTATTCCAATTTGCGCCTGCAAATTTCCTAACTTTATCATCCCAACTGGTTTTCTGCCGTCGTCGACTGTGCTTTCCTTCTCTTGGTATCCATTCTGTAACCCTAATGGTCCATCGGTTATCCATCCCACGCATTACATGGCCTGCCCAGATCGATTTTTTTCGTTTAATGTCAACTAGAATATCGGCTATCCCCGTTTGTTCTCTGATCCACACCGCTCTAATCTTGGCCTAGCTAAGAGGACTCCTCGGGGCTGATGACATGAATGCGATGACATGCGTGTCATGTAGGTAATGAAACAGCCGCCTAAGTCTTGGTGCTCTCATGATCGTTTCGTTTACTTGTTAGGCTCCCCGCACACTGCTTCGCATAACATCGACTCCCACAGGGCGTGGGATCTGCCGGCGTTTTTTTTATTTCTTGCTGTCAGGGCGGAGAGAAAGTAACGATGTAATGACGCTACGGATAAAAACGCGATTTAGGCGGGCGAATTGCGTATCACTCACTCTAAGAAAAAAAAAACGGGTCAAAAGTGAGTCACAGCAACTTGACTCTTTTTCTTAGCTAAGACCCCTTTTTGCGTGAGTAGAGTCACAAAATAATGGCCAACCCTTCTGCATGAGTCAGTGTGCCTCCCAATTGCTTGCGAAGAGTCGTCGTGAAAGATCGCGACTTCTTTGTGACCCGAGATGAGTCTTGGCGAGAGAAAGATTACAATGCAGGAGAAGACCTACTATATCATTTCTTCTGGCTTTATGATTGCTTCCGGCTTAAACAATCCCTCAGGGTTTATGCCCTAGTTCTAATGCAGTGTCTCGCTCTTTCGTCGTTGTTATGTTCTACAATGACTTCAAACTCAAGATGTTGATTTTCCTTGACCATGTCTGTTGATATCCCACACGCCGAAGCGATAGCTGGTTTTCTGTGCTAAGGAAGACCTTGATTTGTCACACTGGATTTTGACCATAGGTAAATCCCGAAAAAGGCTTGGCTACCGAAAAGAACATAGCAATGAGATAACAAGTTCAATAGACGCCCTAAACAGTGCCGATTGTAAATGTAGTTCTGAGACGTAAACTTAAATTTCGAGGGTTTACGTGTCCAAACCAAGATCTTATTATGAGGCACATGGTAACGGGACACTGCAATTAATTTTCAGCAGCTCGGGTTCTCTAACGTGGAGGGAATGCACGGTACACGAGCGTTTTTGGATTCTGCCGCCATGGAAATGCGGCCGTCGCAGTACTTTGAGCTCAGTAGCGAAACGCCATAGCCACTGGGCAACCGCGGTGCGTTGCGTTTCGCGACCATAAAGAAGCATTAACGTACGAACACTGCTTTTGAGCCCCCTTAGAAATATAAAAACAAAAATGTCGCACTTTCGCGCGAAAGGCGAAGCTTTCATAGCCATAGCAATGTGTCAGACAACTACACGAAGCAAGGCTCGTAGTTTCATCGATTGCATAAATTGCAGCAAACATTCGCTTACTACTACTACTACTACTACTACTACTACTACTACTACTACTACTACTACTACTACTACTACTACTACTACTACTACTACTAATAATAATAATAATAATAATAATAATAATAATAATAATAATAATAATAATAATAATGCTCATAATGAATTAAACAATTGATAACAATCAAAAAATGCTATTTTAGGTCTAAGGCCTTGTCATTCTCCTGAGAAAAAATGTTTTCTTCTCTCATAATGAAGGAACCGGTTTCTAGGCTATGCCTTTCGGTGCCTTACAACAAAATTCACGTAGTGCTTATGCTAGTAAAAAATGCTCCACATAGAAGTATTTTATCAAATGACCATTTGTCTTATATTGAAGGGTCTCCAATTTTTCAAAAGGAAGTCCCAAATGGTCAAGCGCCAGGTTGGGGCAGTTGGCATGCAATAGCCTACTTACAGAAATAGGGCATACGGAGGGCCAAGTAATGTACACTTGACATTACGTTAAGGTGCAATTATTGATCTACACAATACAAAATGACAAGTATTCCATCCTATAAGCAGTTCGTCACATTTGCTTATACTTTTTGCACATTTATTTACCTTCAGTCTGGCGACCTGTGTCTGTTTTCATTATCTGCTATGTGTAGACGGTAAGCTTTAGATTCGTCCTAAGGTGAAGAATAATTTGGTGTTTAAAAATTTGGACTGTGTTCTTCAGGTTGCCTCGAAAGTTTACGCAAGCTGTGCCACACACTCGACCTGGGCCCCTAGGAAAGGATGCATAACCAGGCTCCACGCGTTGATGTCAGATGAGGCCCGGGAACAAGGCAACCTGCTGTGCCCCAGCATACAACGTTTGGTGACCCCTCTACATGTTTCACCTATTTCGCAGCGGTATCTCGGCTTCCATCTATCCAAACAGCATCACCAGTTCTCACCACTAATCATACCATGAGAAAATACTAGGGTGGAGTGCTCCCCGAGCTTGACTTTCCATTTGCCCCTTAGTATTCTTAGCATATATATAGCTAGACGTTAAGCTGCAGTCAGAAGTAGTTTTAAGAGCGGAGCTGTTGTAGGTCGAGGCTGCGCCGTCGGTCCATCCGCCAGTGTCACGCAGGTCACGGGACCAGGAGAGGATGAGAGGCGAGGACGGAATGGAAGGGTATCTGTATTTTTAGATGCGAAGCAGCTTATGGCGGGGGCTTTGTCCGTCCCTCTGTCCCGCGGCGTCCCACACCCCCACAGGGCATGCGCGTCCCCTCCCCCTCTCTCTGCTCTAGTACGCTCCCCCCTTTTTCTCTCCTCTAGGAATCCTCTACTGTACGGAGCGGCGCCGGCGAGCCACACCCCCACAGCGCATGCGCGTCCCCTCCCCCTCTCTCTCCTCTCCTACGCTCCCCCTTCTCTCCTCTAGTAATCCGGAGCGGCGCGCACGACAGGTGGTGCGACAGCTGCATACTCCGCTGGGGGCGCCACGGTAGTTCCGCGGTATGAAAATGACGGAGCACGCGCGCCTCATTCTCTCTCCTGTGCAGAGCCGCGATGAGCGCTCGGGCCGCTGCCGCGAAACCATCTCCCGCTCAAGCTAACCATCTCCCCGCTGCTTCGCATCCACACATGGTTCCCTTTAGCGGTAGATGGAGTAATTTTTGTTCTTACTTTCCCCATTTCGTTTAAAGTGCGAACCAATCGCTACAACAAGACACTGTACATTCACTGGCGCGTGAAGGTTGCACTCGAAACACGTGGAATGGAAAGTTCTGCCTATTAGGCGGTCGTGCAACGGACATAGTCCCGAGTGCGTACAGGTACACACACAGCGACGTATACCTGTTCGTGCCGCGGGTCTTCTGGAACTTGGGAAGTGCGACTCTGCGCGCCGAAGCTGGCGATGGCCGACTGTGACGATGGCGCGTCGGACAGCTGGACTCGCTCGTGGTTGCCGGCGACACCAAAGTGCATCACGGTGCTCCTGCATACATTAGGTTCAACGAAGATGCACTCGGTGCTAGCGCTCTCTTATACGACGCATATATACAGTACATCCAACCACAAACGTTTTCGGAACGCGGAATTTGCGATAAAAATTTTCTCCCAACTTCAGTTCTAGCCCTGCAATTGATAATAGGCGAGCGATCTCCTAATCATAACGGGAACGTAGGCCAATGCACCTTTTGACTAGTGGTCCGAATTAAAAACTGAGGTGTAAGTTCATCATTATATATATATATATATATAACTTTTTAAGTATAGCAATTTTTAAATATAAATATTTCATATATTTACATTTTAAATAATTATTTTATGGTGCATCTTTCAATCTACTAATTATAGCCGCTGAGTTCGCAAGGCCTTTCCACATGGAACGAATTATCAGGACTGAACCAGTTTCGAGGTATTAATTTTTAATGTGTCCGACGAAATGCATGGGCGTTCCAGTAAACTTTTTGAGGAAAACGCTGTTTTATGCACTGAAGCACAAAAGTAACTGTAACACCAATGCATTTCATCGGACACTTTAAAAATTATTATCTCGAAACTGGTTCAGTCCTGAGAATTCGTTCCAAGTGTAAACGCCTTGCGAACTCAGCGGCTATATTTCGTAGATTGAAAGATGCGCAGTAAAATAATTATTTCAAAAAATAATTAGCGTAATTATGGTAATTATTCAATTGGGCGTTTTGATTTCTCGTGGAAGTAATGGCCGCCTCATCGAGTAGTTTAGATCAAGAATTATAATTGTGCTATCTGCCACAGGCAATTTTTAAAAATTTGGTGCAGCTAAATGAAACACCCTGTATATATACATATATCATTTTCTACCCGATTTCGTGCCCCAAAATCCTTAGGTCGGGGTTTCATTGAGGTATACATGCGAATACCGCAGAAGAACAGCGGAATGATGGGAAGTTAAAGGCGTGAAAAATTGATGCACGCGAAAGGAAATAATAACAGTAATAATCAATCAATCAATAATTTATTTATTTATAATGCCCAGGAACAACCATGAGCTCTAAGTGCTGGCGCACGCATACACAGAACAACAAAAAACAATACAGCAGGGTAATATTAGTAAAAACAATGAATGAAAAATAACAATCTTGAAAAGAAGAATGTACAGGTGCCCACAAAATAACACGGAACGCCGGACCGGTGGCCGCTCCGTCGGCGGAGCACACCCGCGGACAAATACAGCCACGGTCTGCGCGTGCGCGGCATCCCTAGCAAGCAAGCCTCGTTCCCTAGTGCATCTAGATAAGCGTTGCCTTGCGTCGCAAAACTTGTGGTTTGTCCCTCTCAGCGCTGCGACAACACATCTGGGAGGGAAGGGGGGCTATCGGGGCATGTAGGCTACAGCGTGCTCGCGCGCTATGCGGCCTAATCTCTAAACGCACGCGTAATCCTTCTGGCCTATTCTCGTCGGAATCTGCATTCATTCTAAGAGAAAGTCATGCTTTCTGGATAGCTTGGGTGGATGGAATTCATGAGCGATTATAATTGAGTGGTGACCAGAGAGTTTAGCATGCTCTACTTTTAAGTATACCCATGCCTTGCATATCTGAGTTATTTCGCCTAAAGAAACTATGAATTCATAGCGTATCTTTCATGTGGGCGAGCGCCGCGGCTCGCCTATTATAGCACTGGAGCGCACTTTTCATCCTTATTATCGTGTTGCGCGATGTATATCAGGCTTTGTTTAATTATAATTCGAGACGCATTTACTACTTGGGAATAAGATCAGAACAATTTGACTCTAACACGACGGCTCCTTTAACAAGGATGCCTGCGTGCAATAATAAAAGTTCCTACGGTTGGAATACGCCTCAGAAGGCGTATTCCAACCCGCCAATTTTATGCGCAGGAATTAATTTTATGCATGCGGCACTATAATAAAGGTGTCTTCATTGCTTCGCAGTAACAATGAATATCGCATAGTGCGCTATTTATTTACATAATCTGGCCACTTCGCTGCACTTTTAGTAGGAAGTATTCTAACATTTGATCGCATTTGCATTGGTTGGCGCAAACATTCAATATTTTTGTTCAGTGTGGTGATAATTTGCCAATCAAGGGGGTGTTCAGCAGCGTGAGTTAAATGCGTGTGAAAAAAAAAACATTCACTGGGGTCCCATATCGATTGCCAAGACGACTTTGACGGCGGAAGCTTCAATGCGTTAACGCCATATGATTTGCGATTGTTTGCTTATTTTGGTTAAATAATTAAATAGCTATTAATTGGTCACGGTTGCACTCAAATATTTTTTACTTGCTGTTACGAAGTCTTCAACTGATCCTAATTAGTAGGTACTACCAGAGTCTTTCCATGTCCTTCCAAAAATGGAAGGACTCTCGTACTACTCTTTGGAACTCTTAATTAGTCTTAATTTGGCGTGATCAGTCTTATCACGGTGTCTCTAATTTATCTTAAGTAGCCTCTATTACTATTCGCAACCCTTAATTACTTATAATTATTCTTAGTTACTTATAATTCACTTAAGCACGCATTAATAAAAGTGTCGTATGATGTCCGTGTATTGGTATTGTTAATTACCTTAATTACTTTTATTTAGTTTTTGGGTCACTCGAATTACTCTTAATAACTTTTAGCTACTTGGTGCTTAATTCACTTTGCATGCTTTATTGAACGGTAGAGGAGTAGTACGCCGCTTTCTGAATTTTCCTACCGCAACTGTTGCCGACGATGGTCACATTCGGCGTCTAATGAGCCAGTTAAGCCTTTCGCTTTAGAAGGCGCCGATGCCCATTAACGCACGAGTGCTTATGCTCCATCGCGTGCACGCGCGCGCACACAGCGTTTAGAGACCGCATCCGCACCTGTGACAACGCTAAAATGCATCCAACACTATTCTTTTGCAGCAAGGCAACACCTATTTAGATGCACTGGGGAGCGAAGTGACCTTGCTAGGAAGACCGCGCATGCGCAGACCCTGGCACTACTTTTTCATCGGCGCACTCCGCCGACGAGCGGCCACCGGTCCGGCGTTACGAGTTATTTTGTGGGCACCTGTACATACAACAAGGCGCAAAATGCATACGTAAGAAAAAGGGGGAGAAGGGAAGTTGAACAACATGTGAAACTAAGACACAACAACGGAAAGCTCAGAACAGAACAATGACATCAAGCTGTGAAAAATATCAAGGCCACGAAAGTGGGCGTTATAAAGACTCTGTATTCTGTGGACGGTTGAGTGTTGATGGTGACAGGCAGCAACATGGAAAGGTCTGTGTTCTATGATGATCTTGCGCGGACTACGAAACATGATACAACAGAGGAGTTCGGGGCACATGCGCATACCGTGAAGGAGTTTGAACACAAACAGAAGGTCAGCACGATTACGTCGGCAGTGAAGTAAGGGCAATGACAATAACCCGACAGTGCTAAATCAAGGTCCAGCGTCCGTGCTAGAAAAGCGGTGATGATATACGCTTAGAAACTCTTGCTGGACCAGATCTATAATGTCACTGTTGGATCTAGAAATGCCGTTCTAGACGACTGACGCGTATTCTAGTTGAGGAAGACAGATTGTTGTGTACAACTTGTGGAACGGTGTAGGAGAATTGAATTATCTCGATAGTCGGCAAACACTGCCAATAGTGCGCACACCCCGCAATGCAACGCGTTTAGTGTGAGCTGAATAGTGTAAAGTTGTATCAAAAAGTAGACCAAGATCATTGATATCACGGACCTTACGCAATGGTACAGAATCTACTGAATAAGAAAAAGGAATGCTCGCTGTTTTGCGGGTGAAAGCCATGACTTTGGTCTTAGCAGCATTCAAGGTGAGGTTATTATCTGTGCACCATTTAGAAAAAGAAAGCAGGTCAGACTGCAGGATGCGACAGTCATCAACAGTATGAATTGCCTTAAACATCTAGATGTCATCAGCATATATAGAAGGAATGAAGAATTCTGAATGGCGGAAGGAACGTCATTCATAAAAATAAAAAAGGGGTGGTCCCAATACTGATTCCAGCGGAACGCTGCTAGTTGCAACGTAACAAGAAGACGTTTGGCCATTGACGTCTATTGACGTCTATGATCTATCAGTAAGATAACTCTGCAAGAGATTCACAATTGACGATTCAACATCAAAGTGGGTAAGCTTGATAAGAAGCAGTGAGCAAATCACCCCATCAAAAGCTTTGCTGAGGTCACAATAAATTATGTCAACTTGCCCCCTTTGGAGTACTGGCGAGGAGGTATGGATCATGAAACGTGAGATTTGTGATAGTGTAGCGGCCGGTGAGGAATCCATGCTGATTCTGGATCAATGCGTTGTTCACAGTAAAAGACAATACCTTGTGAAGAGCAAGCTCAAAAATCTTAGACGTGGCACAGAGAAGAGAAATTGTGCGATAATTTGAGACATTGGTTTTACAGCCAGACTTAAATTCAGGAAAAACACGAGCAGTTTTCCACATGCGAGGGAAAGTGGAAGTATTCAGAAAGTTATAAAATACCGATGTCAATACTGGGGCAACTATACTGCCGTAAGCTTTTAAAATTGCGGAGGGGATGCCATCAGGACAGCTGGATAGGGAAGGCTTCAAGCGTTCAAGGCATTCGCTGATCAGCTTTTCATCAAACAACAGCGGACTAGATGTAGGAGTAGTTGTGTGCTGCTGACGGACACCAGCGTTGACACCTGAAGGTTTATATATGAAGAGAAACGGGCAGCAAAACAATCCGCGACTGTTTGGACTTCTGCTCCTCTAGTGTCGAGCAGGCGAAAATACTCTCTGCGATTACTAGAGCGCTTGCGGATATACTTCCAAATTCCACCGGCCGGTCGGAGGCGCTCTTCTCCAAGAATGCAATACATGAGTCATGATGCCGCTTGTAGAGGCGTTTGCAGAGAGTTCGAGAAAAGCAGAATTCTTCTCTCCACTTATTAAGCACAGGGCTTTTGGAATTACGGTGCGCGCGATCTTTATACTTTAGTGCAGTGATAAGTTCAGATGAGAACCAGTCGGGATATTTAGAGTGTTTAGGAACATATATGTAGCGCCCACCGACGCTGCTAAGCGGGGACGCTAAGGTCAGCGCTCTCGGCCGGCGCCTTGGGGCCGGTTGCGACTGACGACAAAAAAAAGTGGTCGCAGTTTCACCTGAAAGGCGAAGCATCAATTGCGATAGCAAATTTGTACTTCTTCTTTCTGCGGTTTTACGTGCCAAAACCAGTTCTGATTATGAGGCACGCCGTAGTGGAGGGCTCCGGATTAATTTTGACCACCTGGGGTTCTTTAACGTGCACTACAACGTAAGCACACGGGCGTTTTTGCATTTCGCCTCCATCGAAATGCAGCCGCCGAGGCCGGGATAGCAAATTTGTAGAGAGCTATACAGAGTAATGATAGTAGCTTTATCAGCTGTATAAACTTGGACATGCAGCAGCACCGGCAACACGCAGAACTAATGTCGACGCCGTCGGCGTTTTGCCCGCGTTCGCACAAAATGCGTGCGGCGTTGCTGACTGTTGCCTGAGCCTCTGATATAAATAGGCACTTGGTGCCGCAACTAAACGTCACCTCCCTTCCCTCCCCCCCCCCCACCACCTTTCGCGCGTGGGAAGAAGGCACGTTTGCTCTACACATATGGTGATTGTAAAGGAGGAAAGAGACGCCTACTTCTGCAGCCCTTAAGGAAGCACGGCGCAGAACGCGCGTTTGTTTTCCGCCGTGGGTTCACTCTCCGTGAAAGAGCGCGTCCCTCGCGCCCTTTCACTCGCAGATACAGCGTTCGGCGGCGCACGGCGACGATTTCATCTCCATTGACGTCATATGGAACCTCACGGCAACGGCGACGGCGACGGCAGAAATCTGCTTTGGAGTGTCCATATAATTGCTATCGCAATAAAAGAAAGTTGGGCGGCGCGTGCCAGCGGCGCAAGCACGGCACGCGCTAGTCCGTTCTGAAAGCCTGCTGAGCTGGTCCTCTTCTTCTGGTGCTCCGCTGCGACCCCTCGGTTCCCGACAGTGGTGACTCCGGCCTAAGAGATGACCGACCCCAGCAACCTCGCGCCGTCAGGTAACCTTCCGCCTGACGCTACCTGGCGCCCACGGGACGTCGCAGATCTACAGCTCCACCTGCCCACGTTCTGGCGCCAGAACCCGCTGGTGTGGTTCGCCCAGGTCGAAGCCATCTTCAATCTGCACCACATCACCTCGGAGACTTCGCGGTTTCGCCACTTACTTTGCAACCTGCCTCCTGAAGTGGATCAAGAAGTGGCGGACTTTATCGCTGCAGCTTTGAGTAATGCCCTGTACCAGCAACTGAAGCAGGGTATTTTAGAACGCACCACGGCGTCTGAGAGCGCGCACCTCCAGCATCTGCTCACCTTCGAGGACCGTGGAGATCGCCGCCCTTCCAAGCTGCTCAACAGCATGCGACATCTCCTGGGCACAAGCAACGTCGACTCGAACGGTGCGCTGTTCAGGGAGCTCTTCCTGCAGCGCTTACCACAGTCCACCCGCCTTGTCTTGGCTGCTAGAGAGGACTTGACCCTCGGCCGCCTCGCCCCACTCGCTGATCGAGTCCACGACGTGACTTCTCCTTCAGTCGCCGCCCTCTCTTCAACGCCACAGTCCTCAATCATGGCCCGCTCAGCGTCCCGGAATGACCAGCTCGCCGTTTCCATCGACGCCCTTCGGACATCCTCCCAGACCTGCGCGGCTCCACCTCATGTACCAGCCGCCGTCCCTCTTCCCCGATCACTCGCCGCTCGCGCAGTCCGCGACGCTCGCCTATCTGCTGGTACCATTGAACTTTCCAACACCGCGCCCGTCAGTGCAAGTCCCCATGCGAATGGTCGAGAAACGCACCGCAAGATCACGGCGGCATGTGACCACGCCTTAGAACCCGACCGCCTTTTCATAGTCATGGATCGAATTTCCGGCCGGCGGTTCCTTGTAGACACGGGTGCCGAGGTCAGTGTACTGCCGTCCTCCAAACGTGACCGCGCTTCTAAGTCACCTGGACCTACACTCCGCGCGGCAAACTCTACCCCCATCGCCACGTATGGTCTGCGGTCCCTCACTCTCGACCTTGGCCTGCGGCGCACATTCCGGTGGGTCTTTATCGTGGCCGACGTTCATCAGCCTAGCCTCGGTTCCGACGTCCTGACTCATTTCGACCTTGACGTCAGCATGCGCCGCCATCGCGTTATTGACAGCAAGACGCGCCTCTCGATCCCTGGCGTTCTGTCGGCTGTCGCTCCCACTGGCATCCGCACGCTGATCCCATCATGTCCGTATGCTCGTATCCTCGAAGACTTCCCTGAGGTGACGAGGCCCTGCAATTTAAATAAGCCACCCAAGCACAGCGTCACCCACCACATTGTCACGCGTAGTCCACCCGTCGCAGCCCGTCCGCGACGCCTCTTCAGTGAGCGTCTGGACATTGCTAAAAGGGAATTCGAGCACATGCTCCAGCTAGGTATTATACGCCCTTCGTCCAGCAGTTGGGCCTCCCCGCTTCATCTGGTGCCCAAGAAAGAACCGGATGACTGGCGTCCGTGCGGTGACTACCGGGCGCTCAACGCTCACACGGTCCACGATAGCTATCCCCTTCCACACATCCAAGATTTCACAGGCCATTTGGAAGGATCCAAAATCTTTAGTAAGGTGCACCTTGTCAAGGCATATCACCAAATCCCCGTTGAGCCTGCCGACATCCCGAAGACAGCCATTACTACACCCTTCGGCCTGTTTGAGTATGTGCGCATGCTCTTTGGGTTACGCAACGCAGCGCAAACGTTCCAACGATTCATTGCCGAGGTAACGCGCGGCCTCCCGGCTTAATTTGCCTACATCGACGACATCCTCGTCGCGAGTCCCAAACCACACGATCATGAGTGTCACCTCCGGGAACTCTTTCAACGCCTCCAACAATTTGGCCTGATTGTCAAGCCCCAGAAATGCGTATTTGGGTCTTCCGAGCTCGAGTTTCTGGGCCACCACATCTCGGAGCTGGGAATTCGTCCGTTGCCCTCTCACGTCCAGGCCGTGCAAGACTTCCCAGCACCCACTACCCTACGCCAGCTCTGTGAGTTCCTCGGCCTAGTGAATTTCTTCCGACGTTTTATTCCGCACTGCTCTTAGCTTCTACACCCACTGACTGACCTTCTTCGCATGACCAAGGGCTCCGATCATCTGCGATTTCCTTGTCTCCCGAAGCTGACGCTGCTTTCAGGACTACTAAACAAGCCGTCGCCGATGCGGTACTTCTCATCCACCCGAGAACTAACGTGCCAACCCGCATCATGGTGGATGCTTCCAGTGTGACCATCGGCGCTGTTCTCCAGCAGAAAATCAACTCTGAGTGCCGCCCACTGGGTTTCTTCTCTCGGAAGCTCCAACCTGCCGAGACTCGCTACAGCGTTTTTGGCCGCGAGCTGCGCGCCATCTACTCCACCATCCACTACTTTCGGCACTTCTTGGAGGGCCAGCCATTTTATATTCTAACGGATCATAAGCCTCTGGTGTATATCTTCCGTACAAACTCTTCCAAGTACGTCGCGCGTGAAGTTCATCAACTGGCCCATATATCGTTGTTGACAACGGATATCCGGCACATCAAAGGCACCGACAAGGCGGCAGCTGACGCACTTTCACGCTTCCCCTCCCTCGGCACTTCTACATCAACTGTGGATTGGGAAGGTCTACCTCGTGCGCAGATGGAAGACCCCGAGCTGCAAGCGCTGCGTGGCCATCCCCGTTCCCTCCGTCTACAACTCGTTCCTCACCCGTTTGTGCCTGGCTCCCTCTGGTGCGACGTGTCAACGGCTGCACCTCGCCCCTTCATTCCGGCTGCCTTCCGTCGTGCGGTGTTCCAATCACTCCATGACATCTGCCATCCCAGCATCCGAGCCACGCAGGCAGCGCCTCGTTACACAGCGGTATGTCTGGCCAAGCATTAACACCGATGTTCGCCAGTGGGCCCGCTCGTGCCTCGCATGCCAGACCGCCAATGTGACCCGCCACACGAAGACTCCCACGCAGTCGTTCTTGCCACCTGGCTGCCATTTTGACCACGTCCATCTTGATTTGGCTGGACCACTTCCTCACTCTCACGACTGTCGCTACATTCTCACAATGATCGATCGCTTCACCCGTTGGCCCGAAGCCGTGCCCATTCCGGACATCACTGCGCAAACGGTCGCCAAAGCCTTCGTTTCAGCATGGGTTTCCCGCTTCGGCTGCCCCAGCATTGTGACAACTGATCGCGGCCGGCAATTTGACTGTACACTCTTCACTTCGTTCAACCGCCTGCTTGCACTAAGCACTGCCGTACCACTGCATATCATCCCTGTGGCATGGTTGAGCGGCTCCATCGCCAGCTCAAGGCTGCACTCACTGCGCGCCTGGATCGAGAGCACTGGGTCGGCCACCTTTCTATGGTGCTTCTCGGCCTACGTGCCGTCCTTCGTCGCGACCTTGGCTGTTCAACGGCCGAACTCGTCTAAGGCGCACCCCTGCGGCTTCCTGGAGACTTGTTCGTTCCTTCGGCACCCTCGCCCCAGCCGCTACAGTACCTCCAACGCCTACAGGACTGCATTCAGCAACTGCGCCCCGTACCACCTCGATCATCGGACCACAGCTTCTTTGTGCACCCGGACCCGGGTGTCCGTCCCACGTGTTCCTCCGACGAGACGGAATAAAGGCGCCTCTTACGCCACCCTACGACGGACCGTACCGTGTCCTCCACAAGACGCAGAAGTCCGCCACCATCCTATTGAATGGCCGCGAAGAAGTCGTTTCGCTGGACCGCCTCAAACCGGCCTACGTCGAGACGCCTCCCAAGGAGCTCCCCGCGGATGTCGCTGACGCACCCGTCGACATGCTTGACACCAAGACAGCCTCAGCTCTACCTCGTCGACGAGTACATTTCGCCGTTCCGTCTGGGCGGGGGGGGGGGGGGGGGGGGGCTGTAGCACCCACAGACGCTGCTAAGCGGGGACGCTAAGGTCAGCGCTCTCGGCCGGCGCCTTGAGGCCGGGTGCGACCGACGAGAAAAATAAAGTTGGGCGGCGCGTGCCAGCGGCGCAAGCACGGCACGCGCTAGTCCGTTCTGAAAGCCTGCTGAGCTGGTCGTCTTGTTCTGGCGCTCCGCTGCAACCCCTCGGTTCCCGACAAATACTGAGGAATGTATTTCCGCATACTGCTCAAAGCAAACTTAGTAAACTGATCTATTTGGTGAACGACATTGGTTTTATCGGTGACCAGCGACCAATGGGTGGCGGACAAGAAATCGTACAAGCCAACATAATCACCCCGTTTGTAAGCAAAACGAGAAGATTCATTAATACCAGTTGAGGAGCTCTGCCTCAAGGCTGACGCAGAGGCAGTTATCTTAAGTGAGGGGTGAAACTAATCGGGACGGACAAGGGAAATGTCAAAACGGCAGACATCTATAACCTGAGCATTCGAGAGGCAAAGGTCTAAAGCGTTGCCACAGGAATTGGCGATCAAGTTGTGCTGCTGAAGAGCACAGAAGGACAGAAATTCCAACAGGCTGCATTTGTTCTCTATGTAATAATTTTAATGAGAATATGTAAGCGTGTTCCAATCAATTGCTGGTGTGTTAAAATCACCAAGAAAGATTACTCTGTGCTTGCTATGGGAGGATAAGACATTTTAAATAGAAGAGAGGACCTCACGAAAAAGACAGGGGAAATAATCGGTGGTACGTAAAAGTTCCGATTAACAATTCTTCACAGTGCGCTAGGCTGACTTCAAGTGAAATTGATTCCTGAACACTTTCTATGTCGTTGCGTCTTACACATCTCCGTGAACTGTCAACAGCAATAAGTACGCCACCGCCAACTCATCTGAAGTCCATATCATTGCGGAAGACGTTGTAATAATAATCAATCAATCAATCAATCATTTATTTATCGTGCCCAGAAACAACCGTGAGGTCTAGGTGCTGGCGCACGTATACATAGAAAAAGAAATACAGCAGGGGAGTATCAGTGAAAAAAAATGAATATAAAATAACAATCTTGAGAAGAAAAGTGTACATACATGACTGAAGGCGCAAAATGTATACATAATAAAAAGGAGAAGGGAAGTTGAAAAATATGTGAAAATAAGACACAACAACTGAAAGGTCAGAGCAGAACAAAGACATGGAGTTGTGAAAAATATCAGCAGGGGACAATATCAGCAAATACAGCCGGGGAATATCAGTAAAAAAATGAATAAAGAAATAACAATCTTGAAAAGAAAAGTGTACATACATGTAACCGAAGGCGCAAAATGCATATATAACAAAAAGGAGGAGAAGGGAAGTTGAACAATATGCGAAACTAAGACAACAACGGAAAGCTGAGAGCAGAACAAAGACAGAGAGTTGTGAAAAATATCAAGGTCATGAAAGTGGGCGTTATAAAGACTGTATTCTATGGATGGTTGAGTGTTGGTGGTGACAGGCAGCAACATGGAAAGGTCTGTGTTCTCTCGTGATCTTGCGCGGAATACGAAATGTGATACAACTGAGGAGTTCGGGGCACATGAGGATACCGTGAAGGAGTTTGAAAAGGAAAAGCAGGTCAGCGCGATTACGTCGGCAGCGAAGTAGGGGCAATGGCAATAATCCAACAGTGCTAGAGCAGGGCCCAGAGTCCGTGTTAGCAAAGCGGTGATGATATATGCTTAGAAACTTTTTCTGTACCCGATCTATAATGTCACTGTTACATCTAGAAATGCCATTCCAGACGACCGACGCGTATTAAAGTTGAGGAAGACAGATTGTTGTGTACAACTTGCGGAACGGTGTAGGAGAATTGAATTCTCTCGACAGTCTGCAAACAGAGCCAAGCGTGCGCATGCCCCGCATTGCAACGCGTTTTGTGTGTGCTGAAAAGTGTAAGGTTGTATCAAAAAGTACACCAAGATCATTGATCTCACGGACCTTACACAATGGTACAGAATCTACTGAATAAGAAAAAGAAATGCTTGCTGTTTTGCGGGTGAAAGTCATGACTTTGGTCTTAGCAGCATTCAAGGTGAGGTTATTATCTGTGCACCATTTAGAAAAAGAAAGCAGGTCAGACTGCAGGATGTGACAGTCATCAACAGTGTGAATTGCCTTAAAAATCTTTATGTCATCGGCATACAGGAGGAATGAAGAATGCCGAATGGCGGAAAGAACGTCATTAATAAAAATTAAAGAAGGAGTGGTCCTAACACTGATCCTTGAGGAACACCGCTGGTTACCATGTACGAAGAAGACGTTTGGCCGTTGACGTTAACAAAACATGATCTACCAATAAGATAACTCCGCAAGAGATTTACAATTGACGAGTCAACACCAAAGTGCGTAAGCTTGATAAGAAGCAGTGAGTGGCTTACCACATCAAAAGCTTTACTGAGGTCGCAATATATGGTGTCCACTTGCCCCCTTTGAAGTACTGGCGCGGAGATATGTGTCGTGAAGCTTGCGAGATTTGTGATAGTGGAGCGGCCAGTGAGGAATCCATGCTGATTCGGAATCAATGTGTTCTTCACAGTACAAGACAATACGTTGTGAAGAGCAAGCTCAAAAACCTTAGACGTGGCACAGAGAAGAGAAATCGGGCGATAATTTGAGACATCGGTTTTACAGCCAGACTTAAATACAGGGAAAACACGAGCAGTTTTCCACATGTGAGGGAAGGTGGAGGTATTCAGAGAGCTATTAAATATAGATGTCAATACTGGGGCAAATATACCGCCGTACGCTTTTAAGATTGCGGAAGGGATGCCATCAGGACCGCAAGATAGGGAAGGCTTCAAGCGCTTAAGGCATTCGATGATCAGCTCTGCATCAAACAACACATGACTAGATGTAGGAGCCGTTGTGTGCTGCTGACTGACACCAGCGTTGAAACCTGAAGGTTTATATAAGGAAGAGAAATGGGCAGCAAAAGAATCCGCGACTGCTTGGACCTCTACTCCACTAGAGTCGAGCAAGCGAAAATAATCTCCGCGATTACTGGTACGCTTGCGGATATACTTCCAAAATTCCGCCGGCCGGCCGGAGGCGCTCTTCTCCAAGAACGCAATATATGCGTCATGATCCCGCTTATAGAGGCGTTTGCAGAGAGTTCGAAAAAAGCGGAATTCTTCTCTCCACTCATTAGGCACAGGAATTCTGGATTTACGGTGCGCGCGATCTTTATGCTTTAGGGCAGTTATAAGTTCAGATGAGAACCAATGGGGATATTTAGAGCGCCTAGGACTGTACTGAGGAATGTATTGGCGCATACCGCTCAAAACAAACTCCGTAAATTTATCTATTTGGTCATCAACATTGGTTTTACCTGTGACCAGGGACCAATCTCTGGTGGACAAGAAGTCATACAAGCCAACATAATCACCCCGCTTGAAAGCAAATCGAGAAGATTCATTAATGCCAGTCGAGAAGCTCTGCTTCAAGGCAGACACAGAGGCCGTTATCTTAAGTGAGGGGTGAAACTTATCGGGACGGACAAGGGAAATGTCACAACGGGAAACATCTATAGCTTGAGCATTAGAGAGGCAAAGGTCTAAAACGTTGCCACAGGAATTGGCGATCAAATTGTGCTGCTGAAGAGAACAGAAGGACATAAAGTCTAACAACAGGCTGCATTTGTTCTCTATGTAATGATTATAGTGAGAATATGTAAGCGTGTTCCAATGAATTCCTGGTGTGTTAAAATCACCAAGAAGGATTACTCTGTGTTTGCGATGGGAGGATAAGAGACCTTCAATAGAAGAAATGACCTGATCAAACAAAGCAGGAGAAATATTCGGTGGAACGTAGAAGGTTCCGATTAACAATTTTTCACAGCGCGCTAGGCTGACTTCAAGCCAAATAGATTCCTGCACACTTTCTATGTCGCTGCGCCTTACACATGTCAGTGAGCTGTCAACGGCAATAAGTACGCCACCACCTTTTTGTTTAACTCCACTGAAGTCTCGGTCACTGCGAAAGACGTTATAATGTGGCGGAAAAAAATCTGAGGAGGAAATTTCGCTGCAGAGCCAAGTTTCGGAAATAACAAAAATAGGAAAGGAAGAGGAAATGACATTGGCGAAAAATTCACGTGCCTTGGTGCGAAGTCCACGAACGTTTTGGTAGAAAATGTCCAGATTACACACCACTTTGATCGTTTGGGGTCTTCTCTGAAGCATGAAGCATACCGTCGTGTAGCACCCCACGGAACGGCTTGAACAGGCGCCCCATTGGCCACATAGACGGGTCGTTCAGGCGCTTAAGAGCTTCATCGTCGACGGCTTCATCAGCGCAGACGAGAAATGAGGCATACGAATTATGCCTCGTCTTGAGGCGTTTGCAGGCGATTGGCGGTGCTCCGACGTTTGACAGGTGAGCAGTCAGATCCGCAGACGTCGTATTTTGAGAAAGCCTGGACACAAAAATGGCTTTAGGTCGCGGGGCGCGTTTCGCTACGGATATTGCCTTGCTCTCCCCAGCTCCAAAACAAGCAGGCCGACGTTCACTCCGAGTTGCCTTGGAGAGATGGTCAGCGGTGACGGCACTCGGCGAAGCAGTCTGGACGGTCGCAGCATACGTTTTCTTGGACGGGTGGAGCGGCAGCACAGTAGGAGAAATGGGCGGCATCACAGTGGGAGAAATGGGAGACGGCTTGCCAAGCGCATCACGCAGGGAACGCACCTCGACCCGCAGCGCACCCATAGCCTCGGCCTGCTGAGCGGATGCCAGCGCGTTTTCCCTGTGCAGACGCTCGTTGTCACTCCGCAGCCGCGCCACCTCATCGCTGAGGAAGAATATTCCCTCGAGCGCCTGAAGGAGAAGGCCACGGAGGGCCGCGACGTCACCAACCGCCTCAAAACCGGTCCCGACGAGAGTAAGGCTCTGTGGAAGGGTCGCCGATGGGGAAGCAGCGGGTGTGTTGGCATCGCTAAGCCTAGCCGCAGCAACGTCGGCATGGTCGGCGTTCTGGCACAGGTTACACGTGAAAGCTTTCTCACCAGACTTCAGAAGCTCGAGGTCCTCATCGGGCCATGCAATACACTTCACGTGTGCACGTTTTTCGCATGAAATACAGCGATGAAACTTCCGTAAAAAGGCTGGGAGCACAGAATACAAACGTCCGTACTAGGCGCCATCTTGCGAAGCAGATGGCGCCTAGTACGGACGCCATAATAATAATTATAGTGAACTAGAACTCTTCTAGTTCACGATAATAATAATGTAATAATAATAATAATAATAATAATTATATATTATATATAATATATATATAATTATTATTATTATTATTATTATTATTATTATTATTATTATTATTATTATTATTATTATTTGTGAGCGCTAACTGTGCAGTTCATCATCGCCTTCATGATGTGCACGGGCGTCGTCTCACAAGTGGTGGAGCGTGCGTTGATATCCCCGTCCTCTTGCTCTACCGGTCACCCCTATAGCTCCGCTCTGGTCGACGGTTGTGCTCGCCAACACCAGTCATGGCACAAACCACCGCATCCACTGCTGCCACCACCTCAGCTCCGCCAGCTGGGCCTATTTGGTCCGTCACTACACCGCAACGCGACCCTGAGGTTTTTTCTGGCCTTCGCGGCGAAGACGTGGAAGACTGGCATGACCAGTACGACAGGGTGAGCGCTTGCAACCATTGGGACGAGTCACACAAGCTCCGCAATGTTGGCTTCTACCTGAAGCAGGTCACCCAAACTTGGTTTTTCAACCGTCTTCTCGCTCACCCCGTCGTCGTTCCCCGTCTCCGTTCCGCCGTACTTCATGGCCCCTGCGTCCTGCCTCCACTTCTTTCGACAACCATCCGGAAAACTAGACGCTGCAGTTTTTGGAGGAGAAACTGCTTGTTTGCGAACTGTCCGAATTCCTCCTGCTCGCCCGACTAATTAACTCGCTGTTTGTGTGGAAGGTGTTTCTGTCGACGCTCTTATTGACATTGGCGCCGCCATCTCTGCTATTCATCGCGAACTATGCTTCCGTCTACGAAAAGTGCAAACTCCGTATGTTGGTCCGGTCTTATGTGGCACCAATGACAGTACGATTTACCCTACCGGACAGTGTACTGCTCGTGTCCTCATCGACAGAATTCGTCATCATAGGCAGTTTACTGTGCTTTCGTCGTGCGCTCATCCGATCATCTTAGGCTGGGATTTCTTGTCAGCTGCATCTGCTGTCATTTCGTGCGGACAACCACTGATACATATTACGGACACCGAGTTCTGTGACACTGCCGATTCCTCGCCGCCCCACCTTGTTACAGCGGAAGATTTTGTTCTTCCACCCGGCCAAGCCCGCATTCTCACCATTAGATCAAGCGAAAATAACGACGGCGACGCAGTGGTTTCGCCTTGTCAGCGCTGCATTTTTCGGGGAATCGCCATCGCTTCTTGTCTAGTGCGTTTCTCACGCGGCTGCGCCATTCTGACAACCTATAACACCACATCAGAGCCACTTCTGCTGCCCGAGGGGTCCACTGTTGTCATGCTTATCGACGCAGCACCAGTATGTGTCGTCACTGCTTCGCCTCTTTCCTCCTTCGCCAAGTGTAGGCCCACGGACGGTTCACCCAGTGCTCTCAGGGCCACTGTGAGTACAGATCTGAGCCCAACTCAGACTGATGCCTTGCTGAACGCCTTAAGGAAACACCAACCTTGCTTTGACGTGTGCTCGGGTGGCTTGGGTAAAATAACCGTGGCCACTCATCACATCGAACCCGACGGATCCCGCGTCATTCGTCGCCGCCCTTACCGTGTATCGTCTGCTGAACGGAAAGTTATAGAAGACCAAGTCAACAACATGCTCGCACGAAACGGCAGCAGCTGCGGCAACGGCCGTCAGTAACCGAGGTAACAGGAGCTACGCGATAGTTCACGGCAGATGTTCTTTCAAGCACGGTATATGGGCCGCGATACCTGTGAAGAAATTTTTCACATTATTATTATTATTATTATTATTATTATTATTATTATTATTATTATTATTATTATTATTATTATTATTATTATAAATAGGAAGTCCAGGAATTCGGGACATCCACTACTGCGGCGAAGCCGCTCCTGGGGCGACGCGGTTAGCGTAAGTCAATGCACTTTAGGTTTAGATAGATTGATAGATAGATAGATAGATTCGTGTTGTACAAGATCTCGCACTTAATACCAACAAAGGTCTTGCGCTACATATAGCGTCTAGTTTAATTTCGCTGGCTAGTTTTTTTTTTCCTGGCACACTTTTGTACACCAGTTTAAGATGCATGGCGGGATATTTTAAATGCCGATTGTAGCGCAGCGAGAACTCATCCGCTAAGTGCACTCCACTGGCATATACTCTAGGTCTCTCTCCATATGTAGGTCCAGCTTGGGTTTATTTCGCTGGCTGAAAGTTTTGCCTGGGGCGCTTTTGTTCCGCTACTAAGCAGCGAAGCAGCACTACAGGGGCAATAGATTCGTCCGTCGTTGTATTGAAGGGAAAGGGTTCATAGATCAAGTTAAAACGTATTCGGCATTTTAACAGACCGCAGTAATTCCTTCCAAGCACGCCTTGATGATTCTGAAGACAGATCGAGGCGTGACAACTTAATCTTTCATGGTTTTACTGACGCTAAAGAAACCTGGAGTGAAACAGAAGCTAAAATCGACTCGATTGATCGTACGCACCGTCTTGGTCCGTTTTCGCCGACCAAATTCCGTCCCATTGAAGCCAAATTTGCGAGCTTTAAGGCCAAAGACAAAAATTATTTCACTTCGCAACCAGCAGAAGCAACAGAACATTTCAGTGAGCGAGGACGCCTCCCCCAGCACCAGTATCTCTCGAAAAAATGAATCAATTTTGCTAAGAGTCAATCAGGTTCCCCTCAGTTCAGATTGTGCCATAACAGATTGTTCATGCACAACAAATGCTTTAGCTACAGCCTTAACCTCGACCGCGTTCGAAAGGTGGATACACGTGGCTTTGGGGCAAGTCACCAAGACACCACTGTGCCGCGAGTTTCACCTTTGGAAAGGTAGAGGGGCATATCATCGCAGTCGCACTCATCTGAAGTATCGGTACTCTTAGTAACACCAGAAGTGTTCTTAATACACGTAACGCTCTCTCATTCGTGATAGAAACATGCGGTGCCAAAATAATCGCCTTAAGGGGACACTGAAGGCAAATATTAAGTCAACGTGGAATGGTAAAATACGATCACAGAAACCTCAAAACGATTGTTTCGTGCCAAGAAAAGACTTAATTTAAGAGAAAATTGCGTCTGAAGCGTCCGCCTACATCTAGCGCCATTCACATTACCCGCCCTCCCGAGCGAGGAGTAGTGACGCCATGGTCTCATAGTGACGTTGTGCCGCCCGTGAGTAAAAGGCCGCCCACCGACGGCGCTACGGCTTCTTTGCGGAAAACGCAGATGTGCGGCCAGAAACAGAGTCAAAACAGAGACGACGGCAGTGGGAAAGCGGAAGGAAAAGCATGCGCCGAATTGCTAACGCGATGATCGTCGACGCTCGTCTCAATGGACCTTCTTGAGGACACTGACAACGACACAATGGCTCACGATGCTGGGCTCGATTTCAGCGATTTCAGGTCTGATGAGCGTGACATGCTGCTGGGGGCTCGCGCTGCCGGCGTCGTTGCGTACTACGACGGCGGCCTCGACACCGACTCTTCCGAGCGCGAAAGCAGCGAGGACTCTAGCAACGCGACGTCGGGCGACGCAGCTGGTCACCGTCTGGACGTGCCGTCGCGCGCACCTTTTGGGCATCCCGCGTCATCACCTGGACGCGCATTCTCTGCTGCTTGCAATTTCAAGTGCGAGTTCAGCGAGCCAGTAACACCAGAGCACTACGCGATAACGGAACCACTGAAACTCGAAAGCGTGCATCACGGAGTCGAGCGAAAACGAAACCTTTACACCACTCATGTCGTTATCAAGGATAACGCCAAAAGTGATTTTTTTTCTCAGAATCTAGTAGAAGTAGACATGTAGCATTTTCTTCCGTCTTATAATTCAAAGAAATTATCTTTTTTATCCGAGTGGTTGAGTACTAGTGACAAAATTTTTTTGAGGAGTGCCTTCCTCATCGGGAAAGTACCTGAATGTCCCTGGGGAGTCTCTTATCGTGTCCTGCATTTACCTCAATCTCTCGGTTACTAAAGCTCTGTTCGCGATTATATGGACGCCTTAGACGTTATAGAGCATTACTCTATCACTTTAGCTTAACTTTTTATTTGCCTTTGTGTCCCTTTAAATGAAACCTGGTTGCCCACGCATATGCTTCACTCGCAGATATTTCAGGATGCGCGCCAGTTTACGGTCCATCACTGCGACCGCACCGAGCGTAGAAGAGGAGCGCTTGCGGTTTCAAAAGACATACCATCACCACCTATCCTAGTTAACAGCGCTCTAGAAATAACATGGGTTAAATTAGCCCTAGATAACACTAAACCGATTCCTGGCACTTGTTATCGACCACCTTCGTCATCACCCACATTTATTAACGAACTGCGTGACACTATCAACATAGTGTTTCTCGTTTTCCTTCTGACCCTTTGTTTTTGCTAGGGGATTTTAACTTTCCAGACAGAATGTGGAACACCCTGCCATTACGTGTTTCGCCATTCTCGCAACCGGCTGACGACTTTTTAATTTATGCTCCGTCTTTTTCTCTCTCAGAGTTAGTTACTCAGGCCACCAGGATTCCAAATATTGTAGCTAACACCCTCGACTTGGCACTTATAACACATGCTGATCTCGCATCTCGTATCACATACTTACCAAGAATTAGTGACCACCTCTTGCTCCATATTATAATTAACGCTTCTTTCCCTAAAAAGCCCAAACACCGAAAAACTATACGTGACTATCTGAAAGCTAACTTCCTTGCAATAAATAATGAGCTGCCTCATTTCCATGAAGATTTTGTTAAAAATTTGATGATCGTTCAGTCCAATCTAACTGGGAATCGTTTGCACGTACGGTTCACAGATTAACTGAGAAATACATCCCTAACCACACAATCACTTCAAATGCGCAAGCGGCATGGTACTACAGTCATCTAAAGCGCTTATCCAAACAGAAAGAGCGCTTCTATAACTTAGCGAAATCATCCCCTTCTGATGCGCGCTGGGCAGCTTCTATATCCGCTTCAGATATCAATATAGCAGCTCTAAAAACTGCTCAGCGCAACTACTTCTCTAGTACACTACCTGCAATACTCAGAACAAATCTTAGGAAGTTCTGGAGAGCAATAAACCCAACAACTAACAATGCTATTTCAATAGAAGTTTCATCTGGAAATGCTCTTTCAGAGAACATATGCGCGACCCTTCCTAACGATTCATTTACAAGTCAATTTTCGATTACTGGCAATTTGGAACTTCCTATCGCATACCAGTACAAATACTTACCATTGCATTATTCTTTTCATTGTATATAAATGACCTGCAACAAATTATAGACTCTGCAGAAATATTGATGTACGCAGATGACACATGCATTATAGTAACTGCGGATTATATTGCAGAACTTAGCCATAAGGTGAATGTAGAGTTAAAGAGAATTTCTGACTGGTTCTTGGCTAACAAATTAACAATTAACACAAAAAATCTATCGTTTTTCAGTCCCGCTTCAAAATAGTAGATACTACACCTTTAAACATACATTTAAATAACATCCCATTGGATCAGACAAGTTCTTACAAATACCTTGGAGTAATTTTTGATAAACACCTGCAATGGGAAGATCACATAAACAGCGTCTGCTCTAGATTAACATCGGGTTGCTACGGCTTAACCCTATAGCCCGCGAGTACTTTGACACCTCGGTTTTACGACTTATGTATTCTGCTTTTATTGAAAGTCACTCGAGGTATTGCATCGACTCGTGGGGATGGGCGTATAAAACCATATTAAATCCGATAATTAGGCTCCAAAAACGCGCAATTAGAATTATGTCTCATTCTAAGAACTACGATCATACGGGTCCATTATTTCACCAATATCACATATTACCATTTGGCTACTTACGTCAGCAGAGCATTTCATTGTGTGCGTATAAGGTTCTTAGATTCAACCACCCATTCAGCTCATCAATATTTTACTCAACTTCGTGTTGTACAAGAAATGTAACTGCAGGTCATTTTAATCTCGCACCATGTAGCAATGTATACGGAGAGCGTATGCTGCAGTTCACAGGCATTAAAACCTGGAACGGACTCCCAGTGGACATCATTAATTCCTCGAACTTCCCTAGTGCTCTGAAACAATATTTTCTTTCTTTGTTAAAGACAGAGTAAATCATGAATTCCTTGATAGATCTGTGCAAAGCTAGATGAATTACATTTTTTAGACTATTTTTTACTTATTCTATGTAATTCATGTTACGCGATTGTGTTGTTTTATTATGCATTGAAATGTCATATTGTTCTCGTTTTGCTCATTATCTACGGATCGAATTTCAAAAATTGTATTCTTTATCAACCAGTTCAGGACTAATCGATTTTGTTTCGCCTTTTTGTGGGATACGTAAAAGAAATTGACATCATAGTGTACATCCTTAAATTGAGATAGGTATTCTGTATTTGAACTGTGCCCCTTACATTGTTCTTTTTTACTCTGATGTATTGACTTACTTTTAGTTGATTTGTGAATTGACAATCAACAACTTTCTATATACAATTACTATAGCTCTTTTTTATTCCTGCTGTGCTAGGATTTCCTTTATATTTTTTATCGGACGTTTAACTAGCCTTCGGCTACAGGTCCGACAAGTGTTTGTTACGTGTGCATAATAATCTGGAAAATAAACATATTCTTCTTCTTCATCCTGTGATTGTTGAGGTACCTGGAATTAACAAGTTAATAGATAGATAGATAGATAGATAGATAGATAGATAGATAGATAGATAGATAGATAGATAGATAGATAGATAGATAGATAGAGAGCGGTGTGGATCAAAAAGCAAACTGGGATAGCCGATATTCTATTTGACATTAGAATATCACAATAAATCTTAGGAAGTTCTGGAAAACAATAAACCAAACAACTAACAATGCTATTTCACTAGAAGGTTCATCTGGAAATGCTTTTTCCGAGAACATATGCGCGACCATTCTTAACGGTACATTTACAAGTCAATTTCGAAAACTGGCAATATTGAACTTCCTATCGCATACGAGTACAAATACTTACCAATGCATCCTGTGATTGTTCAGGTACCTGGAACTAATAAGTTAATAGATAGATAGTTAATAGATAGATAGATAGATAGATAGATAGATAGATAGATAGATAGATAGATAGATAGATAGATAGATAGATAGATAGATAGATAGATAGATAGATAGATAGATAGAGAGCGGAGTGGACCAAAGAGCAAACTGGGATAGCCGATATTCTAATTGACATTAAGAGAAAAAAAATGGAGCTGGGCAGGCCATGCAATGCGTAGGATGGATAAACGCTGGACCATTAGAGCTACATAATGGGTACCAAGAGAAGGGAAGCGCAGTCGAGGACGGCAGTAAACTAGGTAGGGTGGTGAAGTAAGGAACTTTGCAGACGCAAGTTGGAATCAGCTAGCGCAAGAAAGGGTTGTTGGAGATGGCAGGGAGAGGCCTTCGTCCTGCAGTGGACATAAATATAGGCTGATGATGATGATAATTTACCGTATCATTCGTCATATGGTTTCGACTGCATTAACAGTAAGTTCCTTAAAAGCACTAGCCTCTTTAGTTCCATGATAATGACAAACATTTTCCAACAACCCCTGAACTCATGTGACCTTCCAAAGGAATGGAAAATTGGGAAGGGGGTTCCAATCTTTAAATCTGGCCCCAGAAACTCGCCTCTTAATTACCGACCCATATTCCTTACAACTAGTTGCCGTGAATGGTTAGAGCATCTAGTTTTCACGAATCTGGCCAGCTTACTAGAGTCCAACTCATATTTTACTGCCGCACCAGCATGGTTTTCTAAAATACTATTTCAGCAAAACTCAACTGGTATCTTTCACTCATCAGCTGCATAGCCTCCAGGATCACTCATGCTGCGCTGACTGTCTCCTTAGATTTTAGTAAACCATTTGATAAACTATACCATAATCGACTACATTTTAAACTAACATTACTAAATATCAACCTTAACTTTCTAAAATGGATAGAACCATTCCTTACTAACCGCTTCCAATTCGTTACTGCTAGCGGTCATAACTCCCCACTCACTGAACTTCAATCAGGTGTACCACAAGGGTCGGTGCTGGGACCACTATTATTTCTTATCTACTATATTATTGACCTAACAGTTACAATATCCTCTAACACATATCTGTTCGCAGATGATTGAGTGATCTTCCGGGAAATTAACAACACTGATGATACTTTAACACTCCAGGATGATTTGGATAATATAGTTGACTGGTGCGTGAAATGGCTAATGAAATAAAATATTAACAAATGTGAAATAATGCGGGTATCCATATCTAATTCTACTCCTAGCACCTACCATCTTAACAACGTTATCTTAGATTTATTCATATTACAAATAATTTAAATTGGACCACACAAATAGAGTACGTCATTACAATGCTAATCGCGTCCTCGGGTAATTACGGCTCAACTTTTCCTAAGCACCGCCTACTTTAAACTACAGCTTTACAAGACTCTAATATGGTCGAAACATGACTATGCATCTGCAATATGGGATCTCAGTCACGTTAATCTCATTACTTCATTTGAAGTAGTACAAAAAACTCTACCCGTTTCATTATTTCTCATTCTAGCAGTACCGCGAGTATAACCTCTGTGAAAACTCTGTAACTACTTCCCTAGCTCTTTAATGCCATATGGCCCTGAGGGTATTTTAAATAAATTAAAAAAACTCACTCGAATGTGCCGCTCTCATGGACATTCGTGCCCAGACGTGCAAGGAAAGATTACAATGCCAGATTCTGCAACAAGCAGCGGACCAAATGACCTATGAAATGGCATCCAAGCATTAGGCACTGCTACGCACGCTATTTTTTCTAATATTTCGGCGCATGGTAAAATGTCTTATTTGGTATTTAGAAAGAAACATTCCTTTTTACTTAACTTATGAAAACCATTTAGTAATTACGCCGAATTTATGAGCAAGTTTTCCATAATAAGCTAATTATTTAGACTATATTAACTAGTGATCGCCAGTTACTAACATACTAGGCTTAGTTTTCTCGGTTTTACACACCTGTAACGTCATCGATATCAAATGAAACATCCTAAAACGAATAATTCAACAATAAGGTTGTTTTCGTGCACGTCGTCACTGAGTCTTCATTCACTTGGCAAGGAAACGTTGATTCCTAGCGAAGATATTAAAAGCAAGCTTCGCCCCCCCCCCCCTGCCGACAAAAAAAGTAAAACGAATTCTGTATCAAAATCCCGGCGCCTGCACGCTAGTGTAACGTCACCAGACTTCATAAAAAAAGCAAAAAAAAAAAAAACGTTTGTTAGGCTGAGTTCCTGGCTTATATAGAATGCATAGTATCCCTTCCTTACCAATAAACAACTTAGCAGAACTGAGTGAGAGCGGTCAAAATCCGTGACAGGTGCTTTCTCATCGATCGGCCGTGTTTATGAGCATCAACGCAAACTATAGTGCTTGAACCTCACGCAGGCATAGCCACAATTCTTCCGTTTTTGTATCTATTCTCTCTGCCTGAACCATACCTAAAGGCATACAAGGTATTCTTTGGGCGATTACTTCAGTTATTTCCCCTCGCCCCTCTTTCCCCCCTTCTCATCCCCCCTCCGATTGTACTTACATTCCCGTCATCTGAGCAATAAACGTGGTTGTTATTGTGCGCTCTGTCCTGTCGCCTTCTTCCTTCCACGTTTTGCACACCATAACGGATATTTTTTTTTTCTTATTACCTAAAGACTGCTTCACCAACCAGTGGCCCTATTTTTTCACGTAAGTTACTGAGGGCTTTTGTTCTATGGCAGACCCACCACTCCGCCGCGTCAACGCTCCTCCGAGTGGCCGAGCTCTCGTCATGACGCCGTGACGCCGGGCTGGCAGCAGCGCTGGGAGGCTCAGTCGGCGGCTGCTCGCCGAAACAGGTCCCTGCGAGCCACAGACACACGGCAAAAAACAGAAAGTTAACTTTTCGCTTAACCCAGTGGTCGCGACTTTGGGAGATGCTGAATCCGAGATCCTTAATCCGAACGGGACGATTACGCGAGAGAAAGACTGGTTTTGACGTCATGTGTGTACTCATCTGAAAAAAATATCGGCGGGTCACCAGCTCTGAAAAAAACAATGTTCTACTCTCCACGCGGATTCTTCAGATTCCAGGCAAAATCTGTACGATAGTGTCTTACAGACATGCCATACAATGCGAGACAGTTCGCATACCCAGTCCGAGGTCGTACATTGCGAAGATGCGCGGACACAAAGGCACTTTTTCGTACTAGAGCCCGTAAATGTCTCCCATGGGTAGCGAAGTGAAACTAGCTCTGGATGCGCTAACCCCACAAAGAAGTATTAAAGCGACAGCATTCTTTAGCTACTTTGTCCACACTGAATGGACATCGGCGAATTCCGCATAAAAACGGGAGAGGGTAACACGAACGAAAAGAACAGTAATTAGCGGAGACAGAAAGTGTAGATGCGGAAGAGTGCAACGCATCTGATTGGTGGTCGCGCGCGCGGGTGACGTCACGCACTAGGGCAGCAGAACGTTATGGGGGCGCCTTTCTAGAACTTTCACCGCGGGGCGCTGCCGCTTGAAGGCGCGTCATTGCAAGGAAGATGCAGTCAGGATATCACGAATAGTGGGCGTTACTACGGAGTTTCAACCGCCGTGCTGTGATTACAGCAATACACGAGAGGGAGCTGATAAGCGTTGAGCCTTACCCTTAAAATAGTCGAGCTGGGTAGCTGTAAACTGCCAGGTAGATTGGCCAATTAGTTCTCAATTGTGCAAGAATAAGAAAACTTTTCAGGCTTATCTTTCTTTTTCGGGTTCCTGGTTAACATGGCAGCAATTCCAGAAAAGTTCAGTGTGGAAGAGCATAGGACCATAATAAAGCTCTTGTTACTCCAAGGCAAAGGTTTCAAGCAGGTCCATGATAAATGTCACAAGCTGTGCGACAGTGGTCCTTCATATGCTACCATTAAACGTTGGGCTGCCAATTTTAAGACAAGCCATTTCGGTATTGAAAGTGAGAAACCCAGTGGAAGACCTGTTTCTGTCTCTGCCTGCAAATCCGAAATGCCTCCATGACATGCTACATATGTGGGAATATCCCGTAAGAGAATTGGTGCCATTATCCACGACGATTTGGACATGAAGGTGGCAGCAAAGTGGATTTGGAAAGTTTTGACAACCGAACAAATAAAAAGGAAACCTGGGGAGACATTGTTGGCTGTTTTGGAACATTATGCAACAAATAAGTCAGATTTCCTGGACAAAGTGGTAACGAGACATGAATCTACCGTTATGATACCGAGACAAAGGTTCAGTCTAAGGAACTACGGCATGGTAGCTCCTGCAGGCCAACGAAGTTTCGTGTGCAAAGCTCGGTGCAGAAGGAAACGGCCACAGTTCTTTGGAATAAGAAATAGTTCTTCTGGTGGACTACCAACAGGGTGCAACCATTAATGCAGAATATTACTGCGCTTTATTGGCGAAGTTGAGGCAAAACTTCGCGGAACGTTTTCACACGGTGTCGTCCTGTTACATGACAATGCAATGTGACACACTACAGGTGCAACAATGGTAAAACTGACTTGTTTAGGCTTGCAAGTGATGCCCCCCATCCACCCTACTTGTGCGACCTCACTCCTTGTTACTATCAACTTTTGCCTAGCCTCAAATAACACCTAGAGGGACAACAACTCGGGAGTGTTCCGAAGGCGACTAACGCTCAGATTGAGTGGTCATCCCAGCAGACGGAACGTTTTTCGTTCACGCGTTAGCGTTAGAAGCGTCGAAGTAGGAAAAATATATGGAAAGTGAGGGAAGCCAGTCACGTGGTAGACTTATTCATTTACTTTACGGCACATTTTGCAATTTAAGAATTGTCAGTTTGCAAGACGTATTCACTTGAAATGAATCTCCCAGATGACACCAGTTTTGAGATATTTTTCCCATAGTGTGGTACGAAATACATGGGCGTTCCAGTCAAATTTGTGCTTACATGCATAAGAGAACGTTTTCTTAAAAATGTAAGTGGAACAACAGTGCATTTTATGGCGAATTCGCATATCTCCAAACGACAGAAAATTAGTTGGGGTGATGAAATTAGGAAATTTGCAGGCGCAAGTTTGAGTCAGCTAGCGCAAGACGGGGACAATTTGAGATCGCTGGGAGAGGCCTTCGTCCTGCAGTGGACGTAAATAAAACATGAATACAGACACAGATGGGCTGGTGATCTCCAAACTGGTGTCATTCCGTAAATTAATTCCAAGTGAATTGCACCTTGCAAGCTCACCCAGCTACAATTCCTCAATTTCAATGTGTGCCGCAAGATAACTAAGAAGTTAATTATTTTTTAATTAGTCGAATATGTGTTTCGCTTGCTCGTGCAAGTTATGTCCGCTTCGTGAATAATTCAAAGTTAGCCAAACAAAAGGTTTGGCATGCTACCACAGGTTTAATATACAGCGTCTCCAAACTATCATGCACCAAGATTTAAAAAAGAACAATTGCGTTACTCGAAGAAAACCTACTGCATACTGTTTCTAGTACAGTGGAGTAGCCGCCAGTAATTTTTTCGTTACTGAGATTTAATTAGGTAATTGTAATTATTTACCTAACCCAAGAAGTGCTGTCCTAGTTATCAAAGTGTTAATGAGAAAATTGTAGAACAGCATGATAAACCCCCGATACCGCTTTCTGTTGCTCAGTACATGCTACATAAAAGTTTTTCCGAGCGTGAAAGAAGCCCGCCAATAGACGCAAAGTGCCTCGAGCGGCCAGTCGCGCGGCAATTCTGTGTGTATTCGCGGGCTTCTTTCACGGTCTGAAAAAACTCTTACGTAGCACGTATTGAGGAACAGAAAGCTGTATCGGGAGTTTTTCATGTTGCCTGTATAACCAGAGGTCAATGGACGAGAGACGAAACAAAAAAGAAAGGAAACGCACGTGCACCCACTCACACAAAAACTACGAAAGGGGCAGCAATGAGCACATAAAATGAACATGGTGGACGTGGAACATGGTGAACATGGAGCCTTATGACGTCGACAAACATTGTTATCCATCTGTCGCTTTAGCTGCACCACAGCTACGGATAGCATTTTCGTTATTGACGGTTATCGACAAAAATGGAGAATTCGTCTCAATGTAGGCAAAATAATGGTACGGGCGTAATTAGGGTCAATATATTCGAAAATTATTCACATTGCAACATATCCGTGTAAAGGGTGCACCGTAGTCGATATAGACATGTTGAGGCAAAGCCACCGTGTGGCACGCTTTTGGGAAATGGAACGAGTTCGATTGGACAAGACAGAGCTCGCGCTAGGCAATGGTGTCTGGAAGGCGGCTTCGGCGGTTCCCAAAAGAAGCGAGAATTAGTCGCAGAGTAGGTAAAATGAACGGTACGTGGATAATTTGCGCCAATAACGTCTAAAATCCACCACATTGCGCCTCAGATTGCACTATCCCCGGAATTGGCCCATCTGGACTCTTGGGCAAAGAGAGAAAGGGTCCACCAAGTATCGATGCTAAATAAGACAAGGTCGGCGTAATTACGCGTGAAATGCGGTACGATTCAGGTTTGAAATTATCGAATAATGAACATGAAAAAAGAGAGAATAGAGATGTTCGCGCTTTTTTTTTTTTAGAAAGGCGCGCTTATTTTTTAACACGCAGGGGAACAAAGCCGCCCAAAGTATAGCGTGTTGCAAACAATTGGAATTGACGTTTTCGAAGCCGCTCTAACACCTAATGTTGACATAACTGCCGTAGATATAATAAGTAGTTCATTAATCATTCAAAATGATTATTTAGAAAGGAAAAAAGTACAAGGCGCTTCTGCAAGTTGCCGCGAACGACACGCAATTGGTTTCAGCCGCATAGAATTAGGCTCCGCTTTTGAAAATTTGGTTGTTGATGATGCTTATTTACCACCACTGAACAGTGAGTGAGTGAGTGAGTGAAATAACTTTATTGAGGTCCAGAGAAGACGCAGGGGACACCCCGCGCCACCCGGCTAGTCCCACGTAGGGACCGGCAAGCCGAGCTTGACGGCCCGATCGCGGGCACTCTGGACGGCCAGGGTTTGGTCGTTGAGTTCGGAGCTGCCCAAAAGCGCAGCCCACCTATCCTCGCTGAAGGCGGAGCCGATGGCTTCACACTCCCACAACACATGGTTAAATGTTGCCGTTAGTCCACAGGCAGGGCAGTCCGCAATGGGATACCTTTCAGGGTATATAGCGTGAAGCATCATCACTGAACAGTGATGATGCTTATTTTACCACCACTGAACTTACATTCGACGGAGGAGGCCGAAGTAAAAACGATAAACGGCTTCGTAGAGTTCCCAAACCACATGTGTACGCAGGATATATCGCAGTATGTATAGAGGCTGCCTACACTGCAATGGAAACAAGAACATGGGATGTAAAGATGCCAAGCAATGAGGCATACGCATCCCATAGTGCATGATTGGGGCCTTCCTCGGACATGACAAAGAATGCACGACGCGTCCCGTACAAGTGACATGAGAGTCTGGTTTACACCTGGAACTACTGTGGCACAATGGCTGCTCGTAAACCGTCGGCCGCATATTCCCACAGCCGAGCTAGCGTGTCATTTCTGCAACAATTTGCTCACTTGTACGCCTTGTAATTCCTCGGGGGGAAGGGGGGGGGGGGAAGTCTGTCAGTTGTGGACTGTCCATTTCGGCTGTCGACGATTGGCGCCAGCTGCAGGAGCGAGAAGGAGCCAGCCAGTCGCCTTCTCGCTCGTGCAGCTGGTCGCATCGATGGAGTCGGATGGTCAAAATGTAAGAGTCCACTGTAAGAGTGGACTTCTGTAAGAGTCCACTAGGTGGACTTTTACAGAAGCACCAGTGTGAGATTAATAAATTACGCCTAGTGTGGGATAGTGATCTCTCTCAAATGCGAGCATTCCCTCTCGGATGACGCTCTACCGAGCTACGCCGCTGAAAGCCAAATCAGAGCAATTTAGCTTCGACTGTGTCATCCGTAGCGCGACAACGACGCCATCTACACACGCGACACACAAATGATCAAGTAATGGCTTCTTTCCTCTACTCAACGATACAAGTTTCGATACGAATCAAATTTCACATTAGGGAGTACTGTAATCGTCGTTGAATCTTTTCCCCGATAGACCATAGGCCATCTGTTCAATAAACATCTATTCAATCAATAAAAGACCATGTTCCAACAGTTCAATAGACATCTATTCAATCAATCGAAGTTGTTTCGCGTCGAAATGAAAAGGAAAGGAAAATCGCGAGGAAACAGACATCCTCACCTGCTCCGCTGCGGTTTCTCGGCGTTACGGCGGGCGTGCGATGAAAGCTTCGCTTGCGGCTGGACTCGTCCCTGGATGAGCGACGACGCCCGCTCGCGCCGGCGTCGTCGTCCGAGCTCATCTCGTGTACGCGGCGCTCCGACGCCTTCGGCGGGCTCCCGCCGTCGGTGTCGGAGATGTACACGACGTTCCCGGCGTCGGTGTCGGAGCTGTACACGAGCCCCTTGAGCGAAACTGGAGGCACGTACGTGGTGTCCTCGTCGTCGGAGCTCGAGACGACCGAGCCGTTGACCCATGGGAACTTGACTCGCCTGTCATCAGGCTGCTGCGCTTCGCGAGGCGGCTCCGGGAAGCCAGCCTTGCTTGTGGATGGCAAAGGAGAAGCGGGCAGGACCACGTCACACGCGGGCGCGACCTCCTTTGGGGGCGGGGTGCGGGGGGAGCTCCGGCTGTGGAACCACATCCACGTGCACGAATCTTCGCACTTCTTCTTCTCGCCCTGCGTAAAGATAAAATGTTGCAGAAAGTGTCGAAGAGTATTTTCAATGCAAACCAACATGTTACACCGACTGCAGAAATTAAGTTATCGAAACAAATTATCGTCAACACTCTCTTTTTGTTTTGTATAAACTGCGTGAGAGCGGCGATGATGGTTTGACGACGGTAGAATGAAGACGATCGAAATGACGCCGATTCGACGACGTACGACGCCAGCGTCACAACGACGACATGACGACGCAGGAATCACGACAGCGTGACCACGATGGCGACCGAGATGATGGATGCTGTGGAAGCTGCAGAACTCCTTGGCCAACAGCACAAGAGTTTCTCACTGTATTACCTAGAGGGAAATCTGGCGCCACTGTTTATGCCGAGTTTTGTAAAGAGCGCTGTGCCTTCATGGAAATGACGGTATCTGGGTGTACGATTCTTGGGTTGGCTGATGTTGTACGAGGCTTCGTCTAGAACGTGGATATATGGCTGCACAAATAACGCGTTCTTAAAGTAAAATATTCCCAAAAGGTTTCCATTAGAGAGTTTTAGTATTGCGGAAAATGTTTGCGTTAGCGTTAGCGTGTTACGTGCGCTAAATCTTTGCGGAACGCTGTTCGATAGAGTTTTAGTATAGCGTAAGGCAACGATGCGCCGCTAAGCGCAAAACTTCGCCGCGCCATCTAGCTGCGAGTAGTCAAAGCAGCAAACTGAGCAGCTCGAACACCAAACTAGCCGTATGGATCCACGCTAAGCCTTGAAACGAGCCTGCATGTCAAGTGCTCGGGCCGAGGGTGCTACCATGTTTGCAACGCTAAAAACTTAGCTAACGTTTAGCGTCTCCGCTATATTCCAAAAATAGCGGACGCACACTACGCACAAAACTGAAATGGCGTTCTGAGCATGCACAGTCTGACCCCGCTATTTTTTTGCGTTTAGCGTGGTGCCATTTCTGCAATACTAAAACTGTCTGTTCACCCATATTACATCTTCCAATGAAGTTTAGTCGGCTACAATGCATAATCAAGCGAAGCAAAGCAACAACCAATGACAAACTGTCTCCAAGCAAGCGCGAATCTTGTCTGTCCTCAAACTTTAGCAGCCCGCTGACACTTTTATGTTTCATGTAATTGTACATGGAATAAAAAGTTCTCATTCTTAAAGAACACATATTTTTGCGTAATAATAAAGCTAAAACAGCTTTTTGTGCTTTTTAGCAGGAAATTAATCATGGCAGACGGAACGGTGCTAGACGGGCGGGTCTTCAAGGTGTCCTGGCTCTCCGAGAACGACGCCAATCCGAAGCCACAAGATACCACAGCGCAGCAGCACCAGATTTCCATTTAGGTAATATATTCACAAACTCTATACCCAACTGGAAGGGCGAGCCCCTTAAGATGTGTTCATCCTCGCCGCGTCGTCTGCTCGACCTCCATGTCGGTTCGCGCTACCCGATTCGGCGGGTGTGTTGTGCAACAAATGTATTGGCGCTGTAACCATAAGTAGCGTTTACGTGCCTTCGACAGTGGGGCATCGCATTATCTTTATACGCTCTTTCTCAGTAGTTCCCCATTACAGATTACTTAGCCAACAGAAGGGGGTCGAACACCCGGCTAATGTCCATCTGCGCCGCGTCGACTACTCGGCGTCCAGCGTTTGCTCGCCACCCTGCCCTGTCTGTACGTTCGTTGGCGTATGAGGGAAACGCGGTTCCCATGATAACGCCATTCATATCTACTAACGCTCTTTCCGCGATTTCTTCTTACCGCACATTCAGTGCTAGGGAACCCTGCTGTTTCGGAAAAAGCGGAGTCTTAGCTATAGCGCTCAAGAGATGAAGCCGCCGCCATTTTTTTTAGCCGTAATGCATAACCCCGCCACAGCACCTATACCGGGATACACGATACGTTATATTCACTGCGAATGCGCAACCTCTCCGCTTCACCACGGTAGACATGCCGAGAGATCCAACGTTTTAGCACACTTTCATCGCTTACCGTGCTATTAAATTATTGATGCCATGAAGAATTACCCTTTTAAAGCATTCCGCATTGCATTACCAGCACTAATGTTGGGGTTCCATCTGCGAGGTGGAAAGCAAACCACGTTTGTGGCTCGGAGCTATCTCGCTAGGCCTCGAAGCGTAAAGACAAGCAGCTGGCCTCAATAATAAAGACAAAACATACCTAAAGCTTCGTCCTCAGTGTGAGAAGAGGCTAAGCGATGGCTCATTTTAAATGCGTAAGCATTTCTATGGTTACCCAACGAGAAAACTGTCGGTGCGTGCGTGCGTCCGTCCATCCGTCCGTACTTTGGGTAAGACGGTCACTTTCAAGATAGAGCCAGCAGCAATGTTTTCGCCAGCTGTGGAAGAAGACGACGACGAACGGGCGAGAAGTGGCACGAGCGAGTCTCTGTGACCGCGTGACGTGTGTAATCAGGCACGCACTAGGCACACCTTTAGTAAGCCAGAACTGTGGAGAAGCCATGGCTTCGGATCGAAATGGCAGCAGCGTACCGGGCCCCGCCACCTGCAGTAGTCTGCTTGCCTCATCAGTTCACGTTGCACCGCCTTTCGCAGCAGTTCGTGTCGCCGCAGCGTTGTTGCATTTGTCGTAATGGCGCCTAGTCGCTGATCACTTCAAGGATTACCAGCAGTACGGAGTGTGAGCACTCAAAACCACGTCGTTACTACGAAATGCTTACGCATCATTCAGATCATTCCGTGAGGAGATTCTACGTAATTTTTTAAATGCGAAGCATTTATGGGCGAACATTTGCCACTTTGACACTATCTATCTATTTATCTATCTATCTAGCCGCCTACGTCTTGGTGCTGTCATGGTCGTATCGTTAACTTAGTATTTACTGAAATTGGCATATAAGACAAGAGTGTATGACGAACATAAATGATAGGTCATTACATGAATATCATGACATCTGTGTCATGTAGGTCATGAAACAGCTGCCTACGTCTTGGTGCTTGGTGCTCTCATGGTTGTCTCGTTAACTTGGTAGGTACCAAAATTGGCATAGTATGACAACAGCGTACGACCAACATAAATGATAGGGCATGATATGAATTTCATGACATGCGTGTCATGTAGGTCATGAAACAGCCGCCTAAATGACAATGACCTAGCGAAAAAAATATTAGCACTCAAAAACCACTGAAATGGGTTCGGACGTGGCTACTACGTGAAGGAAACACTAAAGGATGATGGTAGAAGTCATAGCCATGAGCATGACTCAGCAAAAATGACAATGACTCTGCAAAAAAAATTGAACTAGAGAACCACTGAATTGGGTTCAGACGTGTGAACTAAGTGAATGAAACACTAATAGATGGTGGTAGTGGTGGTAGAAGTCATAGTCATGACCATGACTCAGCGAAAATGACAGACTCGGCGAAAAAAGATTAACACTCAAAAACCAATCTAATGGGCTCGGATGTGATACTAAAATAAGGGAAAAGTCTAACGATTGATGGTCTAAGTCATAGTCATGAGCATGACTAAGCTTTCGCCTTAAGGTCTCTTCATCATCATCATTATCAGCCTATATTTATCTCCACTGCAGGACGAAGGCCTCTCCCTGCGGTCTCCAATTACCCCTGTCTTGCGCTAGCGTATTCCAATTTGCGCCTGCAAATTTCCTAACTTTATCATCCCAACTGGTTTTCTGCCGTCGTCGACTGTGCTTTCCTTCTCTTGGTATCCATTCTGTAACCCTAATGGTCCATCGGTTATCCATCCCACGCATTACATGGCCTGCCCAGATCGATTTTTTTCGTTTAATGTCAACTAGAATATCGGCTATCCCCGTTTGTTCTCTGATCCACACCGCTCTAATCTTGGCCTAGCTAAGAGGACTCCTCGGGGCTGATGACATGAATGCGATGACATGCGTGTCATGTAGGTAATGAAACAGCCGCCTAAGTCTTGGTGCTCTCATGATCGTTTCGTTTACTTGTTAGGCTCCCCGCACACTGCTTCGCATAACATCGACTCCCACAGGGCGTGGGATCTGCCGGCGTTTTTTTATTTCTTGCTGTCAGGGCGGAGAGAAAGTAACGATGTAATGACGCTACGGATAAAAACGCGATTTAGGCGGGCGAATTGCGTATCACTCACTCTAAGAAAAAAAAAACGGGTCAAAAGTGAGTCACAGCAACTTGACTCTTTTTCTTAGCTAAGACCCCTTTTTGCGTGAGTAGAGTCACAAAATAATGGCCAACCCTTCTGCATGAGTCAGTGTGCCTCCCAATTGCTTGCGAAGAGTCGTCGTGAAAGATCGCGACTTCTTTGTGACCCGAGATGAGTCTTGGCGAGAGAAAGATTACAATGCAGGAGAAGACCTACTATATCATTTCTTCTGGCTTTATGATTGCTTCCGGCTTAAACAATCCCTCAGGGTTTATGCCCTAGTTCTAATGCAGTGTCTCGCTCTTTCGTCGTTGTCATGTTCTACAATGACTTCAAACTCAAGATGTTGATTTTCCTTGACCATGTCTGTTGATATCCCACACGCCGAAGCGATAGCTGGTTTTCTGTGCTAAGGAAGACCTTGATTTGTCACACTGGATTTTGACCATAGGTAAATCCCGAAAAAGGCTTGGCTACCGAAAAGAACATAGCAATGAGATAACAAGTTCAATAGACGCCCTAAACAGTGCCGATTGTAAATGTAGTTCTGAGACGTAAACTTAAATTTCGAGGGTTTACGTGTCCAAACCAAGATCTTATTATGAGGCACATGGTAACGGGACACTGCAATTAATTTTCAGCAGCTCGGGTTCTCTAACGTGGAGGGAATGCACGGTACACGAGCGTTTTTGGATTCTTCCGCCATGGAAATGCGGCCGTCGCAGTACTTTGAGCTCAGTAGCGAAACGCCATAGCCACTGGGCAACCGCGGTGCGTTGCGTTTCGCGACCATAAAGAAGCATTAACGTACGAACACTGCTTTTGAGCCCCCTTAGAAATATAAAAACAAAAATGTCGCACTTTCGCGCGAAAGGCGAAGCTTTCATAGCCATAGCAATGTGTCAGACTACACGAAGCAAGGCTCGTAGTTTCATCGATTGCATAAATTGCAGCAAACATTCGCTTACTACTACTACTACTACTACTACTACTAATAATAATAATAATAATAATAATAATAATAATAATAATAATAATAATAATGAATTAAACAATTGATAACAATCAAAAAATGCTATTTTAGGTCTAAGGCCTTGTCATTCTCCTGAGAAAAAATGTTTTCTTCTCTCATAATGAAGGAACCGGTTTCTAGGCTATGCCTTTCGGTGCCTTACAACAAAATTCACGTAGTGCTTATGCTAGTAAAAAATGCTCCACATAGAAGTATTTTATCAAATGACCATTTGTCTTATATTGAAGGGTCTCCAATTTTTCAAAAGGAAGTCCCAAATGGTCAAGCGCCAGGTTGGGGCAGTTGGCATGCAATAGCCTACTTACAGAAATAGGGCATACGGAGGGCCAAGTAATGTACACTTGACATTACGTTAAGGTGCAATTATTGATCTACACAATACAAAATGACAAGTATTCCATCCTATAAGCAGTTCGTCACATTTGCTTATACTTTTTGCACATTTATTTACCTTCAGTCTGGCGACCTGTGTCTGTTTTCATTATCTGCTATGTGTAGACGGTAAGCTTTAGATTCGTCCTAAGGTGAAGAATAATTTGGTGTTTAAAAATTTGGACTGTGTTCTTCAGGTTGCCTCGAAAGTTTACGCAAGCTGTGCCACACACTCGACCTGGGCCCCTAGGAAAGGATGCATAACCAGGCTCCACGCGTTGATGTCAGATGAGGCCCGGGAACAAGGCAACCTGCTGTGCCCCAGCATACAACGTTTGGTGACCCCTCTACATGTTTCACCTATTTCGCAGCGGTATCTCGGCTTCCATCTATCCAAACAGCATCACCAGTTCTCACCACTAATCATACCATGAGAAAATACTAGGGTGGAGTGCTCCCCGAGCTTGACTTTCCATTTGCCCCTTAGTATTCTTAGCATATATATAGCTAGACGTTAAGCTGCAGTCAGAAGTAGTTTTAAGAGCGGAGCTGTTGTAGGTCGAGGCTGCGCCGTCGGTCCATCCGCCAGTGTCACGCAGGTCACGGGACCAGGAGAGGATGAGAGGCGAGGACGGAATGGAAGGGTATCTGTATTTTTAGATGCGAAGCAGCTTATGGCGGGGGCTTTGTCCGTCCCTCCGTCCCGCGGCGTCCCACACCCCCACAGGGCATGCGCGTCCCCTCCCCCTCTCTCTGCTCTAGTACGCTCCCCCCTTTTTCTCTCCTCTAGGAATCCTCTACTGTACGGAGCGGCGCCGGCGAGCCACACCCCCACAGCGCATGCGCGTCCCCTCCCCCTCTCTCTCCTCTCCTACGCTCCCCCTTCTCTCCTCTAGTAATCCGGAGCGGCGCGCACGACAGGTGGTGCGACAGCTGCATACTCCGCTGGGGGCGCCACGGTAGTTCCGCGGTATGAAAATGACGGAGCACGCGCGCCTCATTCTCTCTCCTGTGCAGAGCCGCGATGAGCGCTCGGGCCGCTGCCGCGAAACCATCTCCCGCTCAAGCTAACCATCTCCCCGCTGCTTCGCATCCACACATGGTTCCCTTTAGCGGTAGATGGAGTAATTTTTTTTCTTACTTTCCCCATTTCGTTTAAAGTGCGAACCAATCGCTACAACAAGACACTGTACGTTCACTGGCGCGTGAAGGTTGCACTCGAAACACGTGGAATGGAAAGTTCTGCCTATTAGGCGGTCGTGCAACGGACATAGTCCCGAGTGCGTACAGGTACACACACAGCGACGTATACCTGTTCGTGCCGCGGGTCTTCTGGAACTTGGGAAGTGCGACTCTGCGCGCCGAAGCTGGCGATGGCCGACTGTGACGATGGCGCGTCGGACAGCTGGACTCGCTCGTGGTTGCCGGCGACACCAAAGTGCATCACGGTGCTCCTGCATACATTAGGTTCAACGAAGATGCACTCGGTGCTAGCGCTCTCTTATACGACGCATATATACAGTACATCCAACCACAAACGTTTTCGGAACACGGAATTTGCGATAAAAATTTTCTCCCAACTTCAGTTCTAGCCCTGCAATTGATAATAGGCGAGCGATCTCCAAATCATAACGGGAACGTAGGCCAATGCACCTTTTGACTAGTGGTCGGAATTAAAAACTGAGGTGTAAGTTCATCATTATATATATATATATATATATATATATATATAACTTTTTAAGTATAGCAATATTTAAATATAAATATTTCATATATTTACATTTTAAATAATCATTTTATGGTGCATCTTTCAATCTACTAATTATAGCCGCTGAGTTCGCAAGGCCTTTCCACATGGAACGAATTATCAGGACTGAACCAGTTTCGAGGTATTAATTTTTAATGTGTCCGACGAAATGCATGGGCGTTCCAGTAAACTTTTTGAGGAAAACGCTGTTTTATGCACTGAAGCACAAAAGTAACTGTAACACCAATGCATTTCATCGGACACTTTAAAAATTATTATCTCGAAACTGGTTCAGTCCTGAGAATTCGTTCCAAGTGTAAACGCCTTGCGAACTCAGCGGCTATATTTCGTAGATTGAAAGATGCGCAGTAAAATAATTATTTCAAAAAATAATTAGCGTAATTATGGTAATTATTCAATTGGGCGTTTTGATTTCTCGTGGAAGTAATGGCCGCCTCATCGAGTAGTTTAGATCAAGAATTATAATTGTGCTATCTGCCACAGGCAATTTTTAAAAATTTGGTGCAGCTAAAATGAAACACCCTGTATATATACATATATCATTTTCTACCCGATTTCGTGCCCCAAAATCCTTAGGTCGGGGTTTCATTGAGGTATACATGCGAATACCGCAGAAGAACAGCGGAATGATGGGAAGTTAAAGGCGTGAAAAATTGATGCACGCGAAAGGAAATAATAACAGTAATAATCAATCAATCAATAATTTATTTATTTATAATGCCCAGGAACAACCATGAGCTCTAAGTGCTGGCGCACGCATACACAGAACAACAAAAAACAATACAGCAGGGGAATATTAGTAAAAACAATGAATGAAAAATAACAATCTTGAAAAGAAGAATGTACAGGTGCCCACAAAATAACACGGAACGCCGGACCGGTGGCCGCTCCGTCGGCGGAGCACACCCGCGGACAAATACAGCCACGGTCTGCGCGTGCGCGGCATCCCTAGCAAGCAAGCCTCGTTCCCTAGTGCATCTAGATAAGCGTTGCCTTGCGTCGCAAAACTTGTGGTTTGTCCCTCTCAGCGCTGCGACAACACATCTGGGAGGGAAGGGGGGCTATCGGGGCATGTAGGCTACAGCGTGCTCGCGCGCTATGCGGCCTAATCTCTAAACGCACGCGTAATCCTTCTGGCCTATTCTCGTCGGAATCTGCATTCATTCTAAGAGAAAGTCATGCTTTCTGGATAGCTTGGGTGGATGGAATTCATGAGCGATTATAATTGAGTGGTGACCAGAGAGTTTAGCATGCTCTACTTTTAAGTATACCCATGCCTTGCATATCTGAGTTATTTCGCCTAAAGAAACTATGAATTCATAGCGTATCTTTCATGTGGGCGAGCGCCGCGGCTCGCCTATTATAGCACTGGAGCGCACTTTTCATCCTTATTATCGTGTTGCGCGATGTATATCAGGCTTTGTTTAATTATAATTCGAGACGCATTTACTACTTGGGAATAAGATCAGAACAATTTGACTCTAACACGACGGCTCCTTTAACAAGGATGCCTGCGTGCAATAATAAAAGTTCCTACGGTTGGAATACGCCTCAGAAGGCGTATTCCAACCCGCCAATTTTATGCGCAGGAATTAATTTTATGCATGCGGCACTATAATAAAGGTGTCTTCATTGCTTCGCAGTAACAATGAATATCGCATAGTGCGCTATTTATTTACATAATCTGGCCACTTCGCTGCACTTTTAGTAGGAAGTATTCTAACATTTGATCGCATTTGCATTGGTTGGCGCAAACATTCAATATTTTTGTTCAGTGTGGTGATAATTTGCCAATCAAGGGGGTGTTCAGCAGCGTGAGTTAAATGCGTGTGAAAAAAAAAAACATTCACTGGGGTCCCATATCGATTGCCAAGACGACTTTGACGGCGGAAGCTTCAATGCGTTAACGCCATATCATTTGCGATTGTTTGCTTATTTTGGTTAAATAATTAAATAGCTATTAATTGGTCACGGTTGCACTCAAATATTTTTACTTGCTGTTACGAAGTCTTCAACTGATCCTAATTAGTAGGTACTACCAGAGTCTTTCCATGTCCTTCCAAAAATGGAAGGACTCTCGTACTACTCTTTGGAACTCTTAATTAGTCTTAATTTGGCGTGATCAGTCTTATCACGGTGTCTCTAATTTATCTTAAGTAGCCTCTATTACTATTCGCAACCCTTAATTACTTATAATTATTCTTAGTTACTTATAATTCACTTAAGCACGCATTAATAAAAGTGTCGTATGATGTCCGTGTATTGGTATTGTTAATTACCTTAATTACTTTTATTTAGTTTTTGGGTCACTCGAATTACTCTTAATAACTTTTAGCTACTTGGTGCTTAATTCACTTTGCATGCTTTATTGAACGGTAGAGGAGTAGTACGCCGCTTTCTGAATTTTCCTACCGCAACTGTTGCCGACGATGGTCACATTCGGCGTCTAATGAGCCAGTTAAGCCTTTCGCTTTAGAAGGCGCCGATGCCCATTAACGCACGAGTGCTTATGCTCCATCGCGTGCACGCGCGCGCACACAGCGTTTAGAGACCGCATCCGCACCTGTGACAACGCTAAAATGCATCCAACACTATTCTTTTGCAGCAAGGCAACACCTATTTAGATGCACTGGGGAGCGAAGTGACCTTGCTAGGAAGACCGCGCATGCGCAGACCCTGGCACTACTTTTTCATCGGCGCACTCCGCCGACGAGCGGCCACCGGTCCGGCGTTACGAGTTATTTTGTGGGCACCTGTACATACAACAAGGCGCAAAATGCATACGTAAGAAAAAGGGGGAGAAGGGAAGTTGAACAACATGTGAAACTAAGACACAACAACGGAAAGCTCAGAACAGAACAATGACATCAAGCTGTGAAAAATATCAAGGTCACGAAAGTGGGCGTTATAAAGACTCTGTATTCTGTGGACGGTTGAGTGTTGATGGTGACAGGCAGCAACATGGAAAGGTCTGTGTTCTATGATGATCTTGCGCGGACTACGAAACATGATACAACAGAGGAGTTCGGGGCACATGCGCATACCGTGAAGGAGTTTGAACACAAACAGAAGGTCAGCACGATTACGTCGGCAGTGAAGTAAGGGCAATGACAATAACCCGACAGTGCTAAATCAAGGTCCAGCGTCCGTGCTAGAAAAGCGGTGATGATATATGCTTAGAAACTCTTGCTGGACCAGATCTATAATGTCACTGTTGGATCTAGAAATGCCGTTCTAGACGACTGACGCGTATTCTAGTTGAGGAAGACAGATTGTTGTGTACAACTTGTGGAACGGTGTAGGAGAATTGAATTATCTCGATAGTCGGCAAACACTGCCAATAGTGCGCACACCCCGCAATGCAACGCGTTTAGTGTGAGCTGAATAGTGTAAAGTTGTATCAAAAAGTAGACCAAGATCATTGATATCACGGACCTTACGCAATGGTACAGAATCTACTGAATAAGAAAAAGGAATGCTCGCTGTTTTGCGGGTGAAAGCCATGACTTTGGTCTTAGCAGCATTCAAGGTGAGGTTATTATCTGTGCACCATTTAGAAAAAGAAAGCAGGTCAGACTGCAGGATGCGACAGTCATCAACAGTATGAATTGCCTTAAACATCTAGATGTCATCAGCATATATAGAAGGAATGAAGAATTCTGAATGGCGGAAGGAACGTCATTCATAAAAATAAAAAAGGGGTGGTCCCAATACTGATTCCAGCGGGACGCTGCTAGTTGCAACGTAAGAAGAAGACGTTTGGTCATTGACGTCTATTGACGTCTATGAACTATCAATAAGATAACTCTGCAAGAGATTCAAAATTGACGATTCAACATCAAAGTGGGTAAGCTTGATCAGAAGCAGTGAGCAAATCACCCCATCAAAAGCTTTGCTGAGGTCACAATAAATTATGTCAACTTGCCCCCTTTGGAGTACTGGCGAGGAGGTATGGATCATGAAACGTGAGATTTGTGATAGTGTAGCGGCCGGTGAGGAATCCATGCTGATTCTGGATCAATGCGTTGTTCACAGTAAAAGACAATACCTTGTGAAGAGCAAGCTCAAAAATCTTAGACGTGGCACAGAGAAGAGAAATTGTGCGATAATTTGAGACATTGGTTTTACAGCCAGACTTAAATTCAGGAAAGACACGAGCAGTTTTCCACATGCGAGGGAAAGTGGAAGTATTCAGAAAGTTATAAAATATCTATGTCAATACTGGGGCAACTATACTGCCGTAAGCTTTTAAAATTGCGGAGGGGATGCCATCAGGACAGCTGGATAGGGAAGGCTTCAAGCGTTCAAGGCATTCGCTGATCAGCTTTTCATCAAACAACAGCGGACTAGATGTAGGAGTAGTTGTGTGCTGCTGACGGACACCAGCGTTGACACCTGAAGGTTTATATATGAAGAGAAACGGGCAGCAAAACAATCCGCGACTGTTTGGACTTCTGCTCCTCTAGTGTCGAGCAGGCAAAAATACTCTCTGCGATTACTAGAGCGCTTGCGGATATACTTCCAAATTCCACCGGCCGGTCGGAGGCGCTCTTCTCCAAGAATGCAATACATGAGTCATGATGCCGCTTGTAGAGGCGTTTGCAGAGAGTTCGAGAAAAGCAGAATTCTTCTATCCACTTATTAAGCACAGGGCTTTTGGAATTACGGTGCGCGCGATCTTTATACTTTAGTGCAGTGATAAGTTCAGATGAGAACCAGTCGGGATATTTAGAGTGTTTAGGAACATATATGTAGCGCCCACCGACGCTGCTAAGCGGGGACGCTAAGGTCAGCGCTCTCGGCCGGCGCCTTGGGGCCGGTTGCGACTGACGACAAAAAAAAAGTGGTCGCAGTTTCACCTGAAAGGCGAAGCATCAATTGCGATAGAAAATTTGTACTTCTTCTTTCTGCGGTTTTACGTGCCAAAACCAGTTCTGATTATGAGGCACGCCGTAGTGGAGGGCTCCGGATTAATTTTGACCACCTGGGGTTCTTTAACGTGCACTACAACGTAAGCACACGGGCGTTTTTGCATTTCGCCTCCATCGAAATGCAGCCGCCGAGGCCGGGATAGCAAATTTGTAGAGAGCTATACAGAGTAATGATAGTAGCTTTATCAGCTGTATAAACTTGGACATGCAGCAGCACCGGCAACACGCAGAACTAATGTCGACGCCGTCGGCGTTTTCCCCGCGTTCGCACAAAATGCGTGCGGCGTTGCTGACTGTTGCCGGAGCCTCTGATATAAATAGGCACTTGGTGCCGCAACTAAACGTCACCTCCCTTCCCTCCCCCCCCCCACCACCTTTCGCGCGTGGGAAGAAGGCACGTTTGCTCTACACATATGGTGATTGTAAAGGAGGAAAGAGACGCCTACTTCTGCAGCCCTTAAGGAAGCACGGCGCAGAACGCGCGTTTGTTTTCCGCCGTGGGTTCACTCTCCGTGAAAGAGCGCGTCCCTCGCGCCCTTTCACTCGCAGATACAGCGTTCGGCGGCGCGCGGCGACGATTTCATCTCCATTGACGTCATATGGAACCTCACGGCAACGGCGACGGCGACGGCAGAAATCTGCTTTGGAGTGTCCATATAATTGCTATCGCAATAAAGAAAGTTGGGCGGCGCGTGCCAGCGGCGCAAGCACGGCACGCGCTAGTCCGTTCTGAAAGCCTGCTGAGCTGGTCCTCTTCTTCTGGTGCTCCGCTGCGACCCCTCGGTTCCCGACAGTGGTGACTCCGGCCTAAGAGATGACCGACCCTAGCAACCTCGCGCCGTCAGGTAACCTTCCGCCTGACGCTACCTGGCGCCCACGGGACGTCGCAGATCTACAGCTCCGCCTGCCCACGTTCTGGCGCCAGAACCCGCTGGTGTGGTTCGCCCAGGTCGAAGCCATCTTCAATCTGCACCACATCACCTCGGAGACTTCGCGGTTTCGCCACTTACTTTGCAACCTGCCTCCTGAAGTGGATCAAGAAGTGGCGGACTTTATCGCTGCAGCTTTGAGTAATGCCCTGTACCAGCAACTGAAGCAGGGTATTTTAGAACGCACCACGGCGTCTGAGAGCGCGCACCTCCAGCATCTGCTCACCTTCGAGGACCGTGGAGATCGCCGCCCTTCCAAGCTGCTCAACAGCATGCGACATCTCCTGGGCACAAGCAACGTCGACTCGAACGGTGCGCTGTTCAGGGAGCTCTTCCTGCAGCGCTTACCACAGTCCACCCGCCTTGTCTTGGCTGCTAGAGAGGACTTGACCCTCGACCGCCTCGCCCCACTCGCTGATCGAGTCCACGACGTGACTTCTCCTTCAGTCGCCGCCCTCTCTTCAACGCCACAGTCCTCAATCATGGCCCGCTCAGCGTCCCGGAATGACCAGCTCGCCGTTTCCATCGACGCCCTTCGGACATCCTCCCAGACCTGCGCGGCTCCACCTCATGTACCAGCCGCCGTCCCTCTTCCCCGATCACTCGCCGCTCGCGCAGTCCGCGACGCTCGCCTATCTGCTGGTACCATCGAACTTTCCAACACCGCGCCCGTCAGTGCAAGTCCCCATGCGAATGGTCGAGAAACGCACCGCAAGATCACGGCGGCATGTGACCACGCCTTAGAACCCGACCGCCTTTTCATAGTCATGGATCGAATTTCCGGCCGGCGGTTCCTTGTAGACACGGGTGCCGAGGTCAGTGTACTGCCGTCCTCCAAACGTGACCGCGCTTCTAAGTCACCTGGACCTACACTCCGCGCGGCAAACTCTACCCCCATCGCCACGTATGGTCTGCGGTCCCTCACTCTCGACCTTGGCCTGCGGCGCACATTCCGGTGGGTCTTTATCGTGGCCGACGTTCATCAGCCTAGCCTCGGTTCCGACGTCCTGACTCATTTCGACCTTGACGTCAGCATGCGCCGCCATCGCGTTATTGACAGCAAGACGCGCCTCTCGATCCCTGGCGTTCTGTCGGCTGTCGCTCCCACTGGCATCCGCACGCTGATCCCATCATGTCCGTATGCTCGTATCCTCGAAGACTTCCCTGAGGTGACGAGGCCCTGCAATTTAAATAAGCCACCCAAGCACAGCGTCAGCCACCACATTGTCACGCGTGGTCCACCCGTCGCAGCCCGTCCGCGACGCCTCTTCAGTGAGCGTCTGGACATTGCTAAAAGGGAATTCGAGCACATGCTCCAGCTAGGTATTATTCGCCCTTCGTCCAGCAGTTGGGCCTCCCCGTTTCATCTGGTGCCCAAGAAAGAACCGGATGACTGGCGTCCGTGCGGTGACTACCGGGCGCTCAACGCTCACACGATCCATGATAGCTATCCCCTTCCACACATCCAAGATTTCACAGGCCATTTGGAAGGATCCAAAATCTTTAGTAAGGTGCACCTTATCAAGGCATATCACCAAATCCCCGTTGAGCCTGCCGACATCCCGAAGACAGCCATTACTACACCCTTCGGCCTGTTTGAGTATGTGCGCATGCCCTTTGGGTTACGCAACGCAGCGCAAACGTTCCAACGATTAATTGCCGAGGTAACGCGCGGCCTCTCGGCTTAATTTGCCTACATCGACGACATCCTCGTCGCGAGTCCCAAACCACACGATCATGAGTGTCACCTCCGGGAACTCTTTCAACGCCTCCAACAATTTGGCCTGATTGTCAAGCCCCAGAAATGTGTATTTGGGTCTTCCGAGCTCGAGTTTCTGGGCCACCACATCTCGGAGCTGGGAATTCGTCCGTTGCCCTCTCACGTCCAGGCCGTGCAAGACTTCCCAGCACCCACTACCTAGCTCCGTGAGTTCCTCGGCCTAGTGAATTTCTTCCGACGTTTTATTCCGCACTGCTCTTAGCTTCTACACCCACTGACTGACCTTCTTCGCATGACCAAGGGCTCCGATCATCTGCGATTTCCTTGTCTCCCGAAGCTGACGCTGCTTTCAGGACTACTAAACAAGCCGTCGCCGATGCGGTACTTCTCATCCACCCGAGAACTAACGTGCCAACCCGCATCATGGTGGATGCTTCCAGTGTGACCATCGGCGCTGTTCTCCAGCAGAAAATCAACTCTGAGTGCCGCCCACTGGGTTTCTTCTCTCGGAAGCTCCAACCTGCCGAGACTCGCTACAGCGTTTTGGCCGCGAGCTGCGCGCCATCTACTCCACCATCCACTACTTCGGCACTTCTTGGAGGGCCAGCCATTTTATATTCTAACGGATCATAAGCCTCTGGTGTATATCTTCCGTACAAACTCTTCCAAGTACGTCGCGCGTGAGTTCATCAACTGGCCCATATATCGTAGTTGACAACGGATATCCGGCACATCAAAGGCACCGAACAAGGCGGCAGCTGACGCACTTTCACGCTTCCCCTCCCTCGGCACTTCTATGTCAACTGTGGATTGGGAAGGTCTACCTCGTGCGCAGATGGAAGACCCCGAGCTGCAAGCGCTGCGTGGCCATCCCCGTTCCCTCCGTCTACAACTCGTTCCTCACCCGTTGTGCCTGGCTCCCTCTGGTGCGACGTGTCAACGGCTGCACCTCGCCCCTTCATTCCGGCTGCCTTCCGTCGTGCGGGTGTTCCAATCACTCCATGACATCTGCCATCCCAGCATCCGAGCCACGCAGGCAGCGCCTCGTTACACAGCGGTATGTCTGGCCAAGCATTAACACCGATGTTCGCCAATGGGCCCGCTCGTGCCTCGCATGCCAGACCGCCAAAGTGACCCGCCACACGAAGACTCCCACGCAGTCGTTCTTGCACCTGGCTGCCATTTTGACCACGTCCATCTTGATTTGGCTGGACCACTTCCTCACTCTCACGACTGTCGCTACATTCTCACAATGATCGATCGCTTCACCCGTTGGCCCGAAGCCGTGCCCATTCCGGACATCACTGCGCAAACGGTCGCCAAAGCCTTCGTTTCAGCATGGGTTTTCCGCTTCGGCTGCCCCAGCCATTGTGACAAACTGATCGCGGCCCGGCAATTTGACTGTACACCTCTTCACTTCGTCAAACCGCTGCTTGCACTAAGCACTGCCGTACCACTGCATATCATCCCTGTGGCATGGTTGAGCGGCTCCATCGCCAGCTCAAGGCTGCACTCACTGCGCGCCTGGATCGAGAGCACTGGGTCGGCCACCTTTCTATGGTGCTTCTCGGCCTACGTGCGTCCTTCGTCGCGACCTTGGCTGTTCAACGGCCGAACTCGTCTACGGCGCACCCCTGCGGCTTCCTGGAGACTTGTTCGTTCCTTCGGCACCCTCGCCCCAGCCGCTACAGTACCTCCAACGCCTACAGGACTGCATTCAGCAACTGCGCCCCGTACCACCTCGATCATCGGACCACAGCTTCTTTGTGCACCCGGACCCGGGTGTCCGTCCCACGTGTTCCTCCGCCGAGACGGAATAAAGGCGCCTCTTACGCCACCCTACGACGGACCGTACCGTGTCCTCCACCAGACCAGAAGTCCGCCACCATCCTATTGAATGGCCGCGAAGAAGTCGTTTTCGCTGGACCGCCTCAAACCGGCCTACGTCGAGACGCCTCCCAAGGAGCTCCCCGCGGATGTCGCTGACGCACCCGTCGACATGCTTGACACCAAGACAGCCTCAGCTCTACCTCGTCGACGAGTACATTTCGCCGTTCCGTCTGGGCGGGGGGGGGGGGGGGGGGGGGGGCTGTAGCACCCACAGACGCTGCTAAGCGGGGACGCTAAGGTCAGCGCTCTCGGCCGGCGCCTTGGGGCCGGTGCGACCGACGAGAAATAAGTTGGGCGGCGCGTGCCAGCGGCGCAAGCACGGCACGCGCTAGTCCGTTCTGAAAGCCTGCTGAGCTGGTCGTCTTGTTCTGGCGCCCGCTGCAACCCCTCGGTTCCCGACAAATACTGAGGAATGTATTTCCGCATACTGCTCAAAGCAAACTTAGTAACTGATCTATTTGGTGAACGACATTGTTTTATCGGTGACCAGCGACCAATGTGGCGGACAAGAATCGTACAAGCCAACATAATCACCCCGTTTGTAAGCAAAACGAGAAGATTCATTATACCAGTGGAGGAGCTCTGCCTCAAGCTGACGCAGAGGCAGTTATCTTAAGTGAGGGGTGAAACTAATCGGGACGGACAAGGGAAATGTCAAAACGGCAGACATCTATAACCTGAGCATTCGAGAGGCAAAGGTCTAAAGCGTTTCCACAGGAATGGCGATCAAGTTGTGCTGCTGAAGAGCACAGAAGACAGAAATTCCAACAGGATGCATTTGTTCTCTTGTAATAATTTATGAGAATATGTAAGCGTGTTCCATCAATTGCTGGTGTGTTAAAATCACCAAGAATATTACTCTGTGCTTGCTATGGGAGGATAGACATTTTAAATAGAAGAGAGGACCTCACGAAAAAGACAGGGGAAATAATCGGTGGTACGTAAAAGTTCCGATTAACAATTCTTCACGTGCGCTAGGCTGACTTCAAGTGAAATTGATTCCTGAACACTTTCTATCTCGTTGCGTCTTACACATCTCCGTGAACTGTCAACAGCAATAGTTACGCCACCGCCAACTCATCTGAAGTCCATATCATTGCGGAAGACGTTGTAATAATAATCATCACAATCAATCATTATTTATCGTGCCCAGAAACAACCGTGAGGTCTAGGTGCTGGCGCACGTATACATAGAAAAAGAATACAGCAGGGGAGTATCAGTGAAAAAATGAATATAAAATAACATCTTGAGAAGAAAGTGTACATACATGACTGAAGCGCAAATGTATACATAATAAAAGGAGAAGGGAAGTTGAAAATGTGAAAATAAGACACAACAACGGAAGGTCAGCAGAATACAGACATGGAGTTGTGAAAAAATATCAGCAGGGTACAATATCAGCAAATACAGCCGGGGAATATCAAGAAAAA